>NW_007726601.1:167808-169297 GCF_000696425.1 Galeopterus variegatus | reverse complement strand
TTACGTCTCATCTGGACAGCTCCACTGGATGTCCCATATGTCTTTCAACCTCAAAATGCCCCAACTAGACTCTTGATCTCCTCTTCACCTGCTTTTGATCTAGCCTTTAAAGTCTCAGGAAATGGCTCAAGCCAGAAGACTGAGTTTCCTTTTTGACTTTTTCTTAACCTGTCACACCAGTCTATCAGCATGGTCTGCTGGCTTCACTGGCCAAAGACTGATCCAGAAAATTATGTTAAGTGAAAAAAGCCAGGCACACAAAGAGAAATACCACATGTTCTCATAATGGGAGTTAAGAAAGAAGGAAAGACAGTAATAAAACATAGAACTTTCAGAAGACAAGAACAGACCTATAGTTACTAGAGGTGGGAAAGGGGGATGGGGAGATGGGATAAGGGTAACTGGGTAAGAGACATAAAGAGCAGTTATGATTTTTAATGATGAATATGCTAATAATATTGATTTGATCATCATATACGGTACACGAATACTGATAGTCAACTATGTACACATAAATATGTATAAACAATAATACAAAACTTCTTGTGTCACGCTTAAAAAAGAAAAAAAAGAAAGATTTCTCTGGACTGTCCACACTATTCAATCTAGACTCCTTCAGCCTGAGATCAGGCCACATCTTACCTGGGCTCTGCTATGATAACCTATAGATTCTGCACCTGCTCCCTTCTAGGCCATTTTCTGCAACAACATCAAGATGAAATTAGAATCACATCCCTCCTCTGCTTAAAATACTTTAAAAGCTTCCCATTGTGTGTAGACTGAAATCCAAAGTTCTTACTGCAGCCCATAACTCCCTACTTGCTCTGACCCCACCTTGGCCCTTCAAGCTCATCTTGGATTATGGTCCTTATGCTCGGGCCACATTGGCCTTCTCTTTGCTCCTTCAACCTGCCAGTGTCTGCCCCACCACAAGCCGTGCATAAAGGCTGTTTCCTCTGCCTGGAATTCTCTTCCCTGTGCTCTTGCCTGAACTTCACTCTTCTCATCTTCTAAGTTTCACCTAAAACTACTTTTTAAAAGAGGCCTTACCTGGTCCTTTGATTCCCCTATGTACTAACCATATGACTTTGGAGAAGCGATTTCCCCACTCACAGCTTCTGTTCTTTTAATCTATAACATGAAAATGATAATATTTATTTGGCAATGTTGTGAGGATTAAGTGAATTTATGTATTCATTCATTTACATACATGTATATACACATACATACAGTCAACAAATATTTGTTGATTGCCTCCTAGGTGCCGTACCTGAGCGGAGGTTATGGAGATCAGGTCACACATGCTAGCACAGGGTTTGGCACAGAGCATGGGCTTAACAAATGCTTGTTTCCTTTAGGCACTGTCTCTCCAACACTCCAGCCAGTCTCTGAAAACACTTTGCACTTTCTCCTGGAGAATTTACACCTATAGTCTTCCAAACAGCTCCAATCACAGTATAGTTGCTATTTGTAGAATGCCTACTATATG
>NW_007726601.1:122427-167204 GCF_000696425.1 Galeopterus variegatus | reverse complement strand
CACAGGGTTTGGCACAGAGCATGGGCTTAACAAATGCTTGTTTCCTTTAGGCACTGTCTCTCCAACACTCCAGCCAGTCTCTGAAAACACTTTGCACTTTCTCCTGGAGAATTTACACCTATAGTCTTCCAAACAGCTCCAATCACAGTATAGTTGCTATTTGTAGAATGCCTACTATATGGCAAAGTTCTGTATACATCATCTAAGATCTTGATGACAGCCCCATAAGTGATGTATTAACATTACGCACCAGAGCTCACAGGATCTGTCCAGGTATTTCTGACCAGTGACAGATGGGGTAGGGATTTTGAGTCTAGACCTGTGAAGTCGTGTTTTCTCCCAGATGCTTCACTGGCTATTTCCATTACAAGGCTTTTCTGGAATTAAAGAAAACAAAAGATCACCATAGACAGTATTCAATAAAAACAACAGCAAAAACCTGAACATTACCTCATTACTCAGTCCTCATAACCTGGGACTGACCTCTTTTTTTTTTTTTTTTTTTTTTCTGGATTTAAAACATCCTTTATTCTCCAAGTTGTTAAACAACAACAGTGAAGTAGTTTATTTTCCTTGAAGGAAATATACTAAGATTCTACTTCTTTATGCCTTACTTGTAACATAGAACAAAAATGAATCTTGATGATAATTTAAGAAGGGAAAAAGAAGACAAATTAGTACAAAAGAGGGCATGAGTTCAATGGAGAAAAGACAAATATTAATTGACAATTTATAGTTGTATATGTTTATGGAGTACAATGTGATAATACCATACAGGTATATTATGTAGCATGATTAAATCAAGCTAATTCACACATCAATCACCTCACATACGTATTTCTTTGTGGTGAGAACATTTAAAATTTACATCTTGGCAATTTTGAAATGCAAGTTGTATATGTTTATGGAGTACAATGTGATAATACCATACAGGTATATTATGTAGCATGATAAAATCAAGCTAATTCACACATCAATCACCTCACATACGTATTTCTTTGTGGTGAGAACATTTAAAATTTACATCTTGGCAATTTTGAAATGCGCAATACATTATTATTAACTATAGTCACCACGCTTGCAACGGCTCACTAGAATGTATTCCTCCTGTCTACCTGAAACTTTGTTGACTAACATCGCCCCTTTCCCCATTCCCGTTTCCCCCGCCCCAAGCCTCTGGTCACAACCATTCTACTCTCTAGTTGAATGAGTTTGGCTTTTTTATTTGGAACTGACCCTCCTTGCTGGCTGTGGGACGTTTTGCTGGTCATACAACCCCTGTGACTCAGTTTCTTCACCTAGAAATTGGGTCTCTGCGTTCTTGCCTTAAATCTCTTTCTCAAGGAAGTTGTGAGGATGAAGTTTGCAAAGTGCTTTGTTTTGTCCTGGGTCCCTCAGTCACACAAACACAGCACTCTGGCTTTTACCCCCGGTTACAATGATATTGTCCTATTGTGGTTAAAAATGAATTAGACCAAATTATCTCTGAGGTTTCTCCCAAGCCCAGGCTTCAGTGAGTCACACATCTAATCACTGATTATCTCTTATTGGTTTTTTTGTGGATGTCTGGAGAGCAAAATGAATTGGTTAGAAGAGAGATTAGGTCACACAGCTAGTTACTCATGGTCCAGGGACTTAGACACAGCCAGCCTGATGTCCCAGGCTGGAACCTAACTTCTATATTATGCAGAGTGGATACTTGGGAGAGAGTGGCACAGAGAAGGGGATGAAGAGCTCTACTATAGAGATAATTGAGGTGAAGCCAGGGAATCAGGGAAGGCTTCACAAAGGAGGCGATGGTTAAGCTGGTTCTTGCCAGATGAATAGGAAGGCTGCAGATGCATGAGGTGAGCTAAAGAAGGGGAGAGGCTTTGGAGGAAAAGGGAACAGCACCCAGAAAGGAATAGGGGGCTGAAATTGTACCATGCTTGGGAAGCTGCAAATGTTTAATGGAAGAAGGCTGAGGTGAGATGGGAGAGGTAGGAAAAGGCAGGTCAGGCCGGCCGCTGTGTGCCATGCTAAGACGAACGATTTTAAGCAGGGGACTGATAAAGTCAGTATTTTTTCTTCCATCCTTAAGAAGAATATATACCAAAGTCTTTTAAGGCCCAAATAAAGAGATAGATTTGAGCTACCATAATATTCATCTTCTAGATTTTCCTCCTTTTTAGAGAAAGTGAGATGGATTATGTTAATTAAACATCATCACATTTGAATTTTGCAGTGAGTGCCTCACCATGGAGAATGGGGGGTCAGAACTGGGGAGACCACTTGGGAGGCCATGTGGTATTGAATATGGGGGCCTGGGGCTATGTACTTAGGGGAGCAGGATCATCATTTCCATCATATGAACAGTACCCAGAATTCATTAAGCCACTGTGCTAGGTGATTTGCATGCATGATCTCATGTAAATCCTTCTTTACCACAACCCTTTGATGGGCTGTTCTTATTACCCCATTTTACAGATGAGGAAACTGACACTTACAGAGCTTCAGCTTGCTCATAGTTTTCATGGAAAGTGAGGAGCAGGGTTGGAAATCAGCCCCAGGCTGTCTGACTCAAGGTCGCTATAGCTCCTTCCCATGTTAGTGGTTTTCAGATTTTAGTGTGCATAGCAGACACCTGGAAATCTTGTTCAAAAATACTGATTCTCAACTCCTTCCATCTATATCACCCCTCACTGTTGACTCACTAAGTCTAGGGCAAGGCCTGAGATTTGGCATATTTAGGATGTTCTCCAGGTAGTTCTGGTTAGAGTATTTTGGGGATGACCCTTCCAAACCACTGCTATGTTAAATGGTTCACCACCTCCAGGAGCTCATCACCAGGAGGAATATGAGAGTATTAAACAGCAATGCAAGATTCAAGTCATTGTCCCAGGATGATGGCAATTTCACAAGCATGAGAGATTAGTGGCCAGATGGGTGATTTCAGGGAGGGGTCTCTTGAGCTACAGTGGCCAGCTAGCTTGATGGCTGGTGGGTTACAAAACTCCACAACATGCACTCCTGAGAGAAATCAATCGTTGCTATGGATTGAATGTCTCCCCACCCAAACTCACTAAAGCTTAAATTGTGTCCCTCAAAGTTCCAGCTATTGAAACTTGGCCCCCACGGTAACTGTTGAGGGTGAGAAATCCTGCTACAGTAATTGAAAGGTGGGGTCTTGAAGAGGTGGTTAGATTGTAGGATCATGCCATAGTGACTGGATTAATAATGGTGGTCAGGGGTGTGGTTCTGAGAGCTTTAAAAGGAGAGCATGTGAGAGTCTCTCTCTCTCTTTTTGCTCTGCCATTTTCTGACATGTGAGACCCCTGCATTGCTGTTGAGCCACCACCAAAAAAGACCCTCACCAGATGTATTCCCTGGACTTTGGACTTTCTAGCCTCTGAAACTATCAGCAATAAATTTCATTTTCTTACAAATCACCAAGTCCTGAGTATTTTGTTATAAACAATTGAAATGGACTAATACAATGGCAAACCCATGACAATTTCACTGATGTATTAATTTCCTATGGCTACTGTAAAAAATTATCACAAACTGAGTGGCTTAAAACAACAGAAATTTATTTGTTCATAGCTTGGAAGGCCAGAAGTCCAAAATCAAGGTGTCAGCAGGGCTGTGTCGCCTCCAGAGGTCTAGGAGGAGATTCTGTTCTTTGCCCCTTCTAGCTCCTGCTGACTTCTGCTGTCATTGGCTTGTGGCTGCATCAGTCCCGTCTCTGCCTTCATCTTCATGTGGCCTTTCCTCTGTGTGTGTTTGTCACCCTCTGTGTGTCTCTTGTATGGAACTTGCCATTGGATTTAAGGACCATCTGAGCTTTTTCCAAATAAGGTCATGTGCACAGGTTCTGGGGATTAGAACATGGACATATCATTTTTGGGGCCACCGTCAAGCCCACTACATTTTTGGTGCCACATCATCCTTTACAAATTGTTTTTGTAGACACACATTTGTTGGAAACAAGCCTCACAAAAGCCCATAATGCAGCCAAGGTAAATATTGGCACTCCACTTGGCAGTTAAAGGAAGTGAGGTGAAGTCCAGGGTTGGGCAGCTAGTTGGAGGTAAGTCTCCTGACCCAAGTCAGTGGTGGGAGAGGTACTCTCTGGTTAGAGGTTCATCTTTAGGCTGTGAAGGTATGAGGGACACAGAAATAAACCTATGTGAGCTCACAGACATCTGGGGAAAGACAAACAGTACTTCATATACAGTGTAAGAATTTGTAAATCAGCAGGTCCTGGGGTGATCGGGAAGTGCAAATGGGATTTGTTTGTCCTCCACTGTATTTTAGAAAACGTTTTGAAGTAGTTACTCGTATTTACAAATCAGAAGAAGAGTCTAAATTTTCCACTTCTTTTGAAAAACTGGATATTTAGCTAACCCAGGTGCCCATTTCCATGGGGAAACAGCCAGAGCTGAGTGGTAATGGCTCCTTTAGATAAGGCATGTTTTGGTTGCCTATAGCTGTGATACAAACTACCCCCAAACCTAGTGTCATAAAGCAATGATTTCATTATGCTCACAGATGTTGTGGGTCAGGAATTTGAATAGGACACAGTGGGAATGGCTTGTCTCTGCTCCACAATGTCTGTGGCCTGAACTAGGAAAACTCTGGAGATAACTCTGTAACAGCTGGGGGCTGGCAGATCCACTTTCAGCATGGCTTCTCCTCTCCCATGTTTGGCTCCTGGGCTGGGATGAGTTGAAAGCAGGGTTCAGTTGGGATGGCTGACCCAAACACCTCCATGCCATCTCTCCATGTGACATGGCAACTAGTTCTGAGAGGGAGTATTCTGGAAGGAAAACTTCCCTTCTGGCCCAGCTTCTGAAGTCATACAGCATCACTTCTGCTGCATTGATGGAAGGAATGCCAAAAAGTTTGAGGCCCTTTTTCCCTCCAAAACTTCCAAAGAGTGTGTGTGAATGTTTTTTCTTTTTCTTTTTTTAAGCCTGATCCTCGTATGCAGATGGTTGAGTTAATGAAGCTCTTCAGTGAATTGCACACTGTCTTTCTAACACCACCGGCCCCTGCAAAGCCCCTCTCCTTTATCGTTACACCTATTTATTTATTTATTTCCCTTTTAATGCTCGTTCTCCTCTCCCCATAGGCAATATTCTAATGTACTGACATTTATCTTCCTGTTTATAGTTGTTCTGGCAACACCTATAGTGCTTTATATGTGCAGAGTTTAATTTACATAAATGACATTATCTCGGAGGTCTCATTCTGTATCTTATTTTTTGGACTCAGCCTAGGGTTCATATTGTTGTGTATACAAATGGGCTGTATCTCCTAACTGCTGCTGGCTACTTCATGGTGTGTCCACTGCATAATCCTAGTCCTTCCCCCAATGATGGTCATGTGGGTGGATGCTACCATTCTCCGCCACCTGCTGCAAGAAACGCAGCCACCTGTGTTGCCCTGATGGACCCGTGGGAGGAATTATGTTAGGAACACATCGAAGAATGGAAGACTGGGTCCCACGGTGCATACATATCTGATCTCACTGCCCAGAACAGTTGCAGCGTATTCATGCCACCAGCAGCATGTGGAGGTTGCAAAAACACCGAACTCCACCTGCTATTGGTGTTTTCCAGCTTTATTGTTGTCTCATTTTATCTTACTTTTTCTGANTCCACCTGCTATTGGTGTTTTCCAGCTTTATTGTTGTCTCATTTTATCTTACTTTTTCTGATTATTAGTTTAAACACTCTTCATGTGCCTATTGACTTTTGGTTACCCTCTTTAGTAAATTACCTTTCGTACTTTTTGTCCATCTTTTTATCATGGTTTCTGTCTTTTTCTTGGTGCTTTGCAGGGGCACGTGCCTTTTCGTTCCTCCTACCAGTGTCCACCCGGCCAAATCGATGTTATTTGCTGGTCTCTGGAAACAGGTGAGTTTGCATCCCTTGGCAGACCAGTTCTGCTGGAAGGAACCCCAGTTTGCAGCTGGAACTACTTAGCTGAAGCTTGGAGGTAAGGGTAGTTAGGGCAGGCTTTATAGAAAGATGTGTTTGTTTCCTGCAAAGGATAAAACAGATTAGCACAAATGTGGTGGCTTACAGCAACAGAAATTTATTCTTTCACAGTCTGGAGGCCAGAAGTTCAAAATCAGTTTCACTGAGCTGAAATCGAGGTGTTGTCAGGGCTGTGCTCCTTCTGCAGGCTCTAGGGGAGGATGCTTCCTGCTCTTTTCTGGTTTCTGGTGGCTACTGGCATTTTTTTTTTTTTTGACCGTGGCTTCATCCCTCCAGTTTCTGGCTCTGTGGTCACATTGTCTCCTCTTCCCTGTGTCTATTCTTCCTTTGCCTCTCTTATAGGATATTTATGATGGTGTTGTGATGCTTGTGAGTCACCCTAAAGTCTACCCCGGTCTTCCTCTGTTTGCTTTCCTAGGTGAGTGGTGGGTATTCCTTCGGTATTTGGGCTTTTCAATGTTTCTGAGTGCTCTCTCTTCCATGATATCCTCACCTCTCTGGGCTTTTCATCCTCTCCTCATCGTTCTGTGTTTAGTGGGAGGAACACATTGATGGGGAGAGATGAACTCAAGCTTGCAGGGGAGTAATCCTGCTCCCCCAAATCATCTGAAACCCTACTGCCATCCCTGTCCCAAGCACTTCTCAAGTTTTCAAGTATTTCCACATATTCTCTCATCTGATTCTCCCTATGGGCTATGACCCACACAGGGTATGTGCTCCAGTCATACCGACATTTTCTTGTTTTCTTAGAGAGTTTCAGCAAATACATATATTTCTTCAAATTGCTGATTTGTTTTTAAGCAAGAAAAGAACATCATATTTGCTTTTATTGTGGGATGGAAGCATGTTTGCTCCTTGAGATCTGGTACCATTTTTCTCCTAGAGTCTCTGAAGGGGAGGCATGAAATGATCCTTCATTAAAGATACACGACGATGTCTGGGTAACATAGAGCAGGCTCTGCAGAGAGAGATGTGAGACCGAATCCCAGGCCTGCCACTCACTAGCTCTGTGGCTTTGAGCACAGCATTTAACTTTATTTTCTTGTGTTAAAATCAGGCCAACTTGCTCCCTATCTTGTGGGCTTGGTAAAAGAATTAAATGAAATAATACCTAAAACACTTAACAGAGTCCCTGACGCATAGGATATACTCAAAGATGGTTTTAAAATTTGTTAAAATCAGGCCAACTTGCTCCCTATCTTGTGGGCTTGGTAAAAGAATTAAATGAAATACCTAAAACACTTAACAGAGTCCCTGACACATAGGATATACTCAAAGATGGTTTTAAAATTATTATTATTATTACCCTATGTCAACCACTTACTGCGTAATAAGTCCTGCACCACGTCCTTCATAGGCATCGTCTCAATTAAACTTCCTATCAATCTTATGGTAGAGAACTCATGGTATTTACTCACAGTGAGAATGTTGAGAGCCAGAGAGGTTAATAACTTTTCCTCTGTTGGCAGTTAACCTTAGTGGCAAAGCTGTGTCCACCTGGATCCATTTGCTCCTGAAGCCCAACTTTTCTATTCTCTGATGTTTTCTCTGCTCCAAATATCTCTGAGCGCTTCTTTCCCACTTAGTTCCTGATCCTTCTCTAAAACTCTCTGCTTCAGCCAAATTGATGTCTTTAATATTTGAGGAACATGCTTTGTATTTTCCTGCAGTATCTGTCAGTCCATTTGTTCATTCATCCAACCAATGACTCTTGAACACTGCGGCTGAGGCTGGGCTATAAAGATGAAAAAAACAAACAAGAAAATAGGGATTTTGCTCTTGGGGATGTCACAGAACAGTAAAGAGTTATATAAAAGGATGTAAACATGGAAATTTTGACTGAGACCCTAAGGCAACAGAAGATCACACAGTGAAATGTGTTGTAAAATGGACCACCTGGAAGAACTTGTGAAGAGCAGGTGGTTAAGATTATTTACTCCCTCTTAAGCACCTCGCCCTCATCAAGATATGAAAATGTTGGGAGAAGAGATGAGGTGGGTGGAAGAGGACTTCTTGGCACAGACAGCTTGTGTCCGAGCTCAATGACACTCAGGATGGGTATGGGTGGGGTGCCTGTCCCTCACCTCAAGTCCACCAAGAGGGACTTCAGCAGGACCACTCAGAGAGTAGGGTGTATCTGCAGAGGTTGCAGATTGCAGTGGACCCGAGTCTGACTTTCACCTGAGACGTTCAAAGGGTGAGAGAGGCAGGGCCAGCTGCTGATGGATGAGGCAGAGGTGAGGTGGCTACCCTGGGCAGCCTGTCCTCTGAGAGTTTGTCAGGGATAAGGATGCATGACTGCTTCTATGGACCAGGCATGGCTCCGTATGGGAGAAAGCTGGTGTGGGATTGCAACTGACTTTGTTCCAGAGGGCTGCCTAGAGCTGGGCACGGATCTCAGCTGGAGCTATGGCCACATTCCTGGGTGATGTGGAAGGAGTAAATAAACCATCAGCTGGAACAGTAGTACGCATCCTCAGCATCAGGGAAGCTGTGGGTCAGGAATCCTTCACTTCTTTGAACAGGAGTCTTCAAAGAACCCACAAAAGTATTCCTTAGGAAACAAGAGTCAGCTTTGATTAGCTACTGTGCTCAGGAGCATTAAGCCGAGAACTTTTGTGCACTCCTTACCTTAATTTCTCCCCTTCTCCAGCTCCAGAGGGGCAGAAACCACTGAGCAAGTTATGGAGGAAAAGCCCCAGCTCCAGGCTTCTCATCAAGCCTAGGCCTTACCTAGGGGAGGGGAGAAGATTGACCTTGGGATCACGTTTGGCTTGTGGTCTATTGTTTGCAGGAGCGTTCCAATATCTGAATGCAGGCTGTGTTTGGTGATATAAAGGGGCGTTGACTTTTATTAAGCAAGAGTGATTATAAAACTCATTGGAGTGTACAAGTTTTCATCTGAGGGCAGGCGATGACTTTTCCCCATGGAATACATTTAAAGGAGCAGTGTGAAGTTGCTTTCTGCTCACACCACATGAATCCTTCCTGTCAGCATGCTGGCTCTTGTTACAGTAGACAGCCAGGAGGAAACTGTTCAGTGTGTGATGGGAGAATAGAACAGCACAACGGGAGGACTAGCACGGCACTATTTCCACTGCCTGAAATCTCTCTCTACTCTCTGAATTCCTTAAATGGACTCAACCTTTAAGATCCAGGCCGATTTCCATTTCCTCCAGCCCTGGTCACATTCGACTTTCTCTCCTCTAAACTCCAACAGCACTGTATTATACATATTATATAATAGAAATAGTTTGTATTTGTTATACATCCTCTTGCTAACTATTGCTGACTCAAAGATGCAGATAGTAACCTTTATGAATACACCATTTTTCCTTCAGCAGGGGATGCATCTAGGACTGTTAAGTTGAGGAACCTGCTGTGTTGTTTCCCTCACACCCAGCATGCCACACAAACCCAGTTAGCAGAGTTTATGAAGAAGCTCAATTTGTACAGAGCAAAGTGCAGCGAGCCTAGTTAGGGGCTGTATGCAGTGTGGTGTGGTCTGTTTCCTAGCATTTTCCTTGTCCTCCACCTATTTCAGGATGGCTAGAGCTGGCATTCTTCCTGCACACAGCTTGCTGCCCTGCAGTATCACCCTTGCTGCTGCCTCGTTAGCATCCTGCAGTGTTTGTTTGCTTGGGCTGGTGGAACAAAGTACTGCCAACTGAGTGTCTTGGACATCAGAAATTTATTTTCTTCCAGTTCTGGAGAATAGAAGTCCAGGATTGAGATGTTGGCAGGACTGGTATCTTCTAAAATTGAGGATGAATCTGTTCCTCAACTCTTTCTGAGTGTCTTGGACATCAGAAATTTATTTTCTTCCAGTTCTGGAGAATAGAAGTCCAGGATCGAGATGTTGGCAGGACTGGTATCTTCTAAAATTGAGGATGAATCTGTTCCTCAACTCTTTCCTAACTGCTGAGGGTTTGCTGGCAATCGCTGGTGTTCTTTGGCTTAGGGATGCATCACCCCAATCCCTGCCTTAGTTTTCAGCGGGCATTCTTTCTGTGTGCGTGTCTGTGTCCAAATTTCCTCTTTTTATGAGGACACCAGTCATAATCATTCCTCTTTGTCCGTGGGGGATTGGTTCTAGGACCTCCCACAGATACCCAAGTCCATGGACGCTCAAGTCCTTTATATAACATGATGTAGTGTTTGCATATAACTTATGGAAATCCTTCTGTATATGTTAAATCATCTTTAGATTACCTATAACACCTAATAAAGTTTAAATGCTATATAAATAGATGTTATACTGTATTTTTCATTTGTATTATTTTGTATAGTTGCATTACTACTTTTATTTACTTATTTTATTTATTTTCTCTGCATATTTTTGATCTGGGGTTGGTTGAATCCCTGGATGAAGAACCCATGAGTAGGGAGGACTGATTGTGCTACAGGAGGGGTCTACCCTACTCCAGTATGACCTCAAATTAATTACATCTGTATTATCCCTGTTTTTAAGTAAGGTCACATTCTTCTCAGGTACTGTGGGTTAGGACTTTAACATATGAATTTTTTGGGGACACAGTTCAACTCATAACAGTTCACTGTGAGCCTCTCATCTCACTCTTCTGGAAAGTTCTTTTTCCTACATCTTTAAGTCAATCTGACCTTACACACCTGCTGGCCTCTAATGATGTACTAGGAACCTCCACTAGGGTTTGGGCTAATTGTGCTTGAATCCTCCCCCATATTCCCTTCTGAACTACTCTTATTTTCTTCTCCCAACTCTTCACCCCACCACTTTCTTTTCTTTCTGGCTTTGCAACTGACTTCAATTTCTACCTCTGGACTCTGGACCTTTGGGGGTTCAATTGCAGCTTCCTCCATCCAGTAGCCTTTGACTTGGCTGCTCCTCTGGCTCTGTGGGCCTCAAATTTGCTCTTGTTCCTGCCTTATGGAATCCAACCTTGACCTTGATCAACTGACCAGAATCCCGTCTGGGCCAGCCTGGCCTCCCCTCAAAGATATGCAGAGTGTTTGGCAGGCTCCTGCTGAACTGTTCTGAAACTCAAGGACCCTGTGCAGAACACCGAGCCCTTGTGGCAGAGCCTGCTATGTGCTCACAAAAATGCATTTCCTTATTTTGATGAGCATACACCTAGGTTGTGTGTCCCAGTCTACAGGTAGGTAGGTGTGGGCAGGTGCCTGGTTCTGGCCAATGGAATGTAATCATAAGCACTGTGCACTTCTGGGTCTGGCCCAGAAAAATCTCCCATACAATCCTTCACATCCTCCCTGTCTGCATTTGCAGCCTGGATGCAGAGGACTCAGAGGCCGTAGTGAGGGGTAAGGGCTGTGAAGCCACAGGATGAAAATAGCCTGGGTCCCTGAATCACAGTCTGGATAGCTGCCTACTGAATCCTTGCATTGAATATTAGAGAAAAAATAAACTTCCATTATTTTAAGCCATTGGGATTTGGGATATTTGTTAAGCAGCTAGATATAATCAACCAAATTGAGAGTTCTTTGAAAAAGAAGAGGAGAAAACCTGAGTTTGTTTCTCTCATTATTGCATTTTCCCCTCATTTATTCCCAAGTCTCAACCCCACAACACCATGCCTCCAACTTGGCTACTTTGAAGAATAGAGAAAGGGAATTCTATTACTGTTCTTTCCCCCTCTGTTGATTAAAGTCTCAAGAGTCCTCCTTATGTGAGTTGTGGTCGTTCTTCAAGTCAGAGGTGGAGGCTGTGTTGAAAGATTTACCGTCCATCACGTGTGCACTCTGGCTTTGGCTCTCTCTCTCTCTCTCTCTCTCTCTCTCTATCCCTCCATCCACTTTTAGCCTTTTCTAGCAGACACATAAGAACTTGATAAAAATTTCTAGGCTCCTGTAAGCTGAAGTTAGGCTCATGGCCAGGAAGAGGAAAAAAAAAGACAGAACAAATGAGAATTGACAGAACAAATGAGAATTCTAACAAGGGAGACCAACAGGGGAAGATCACCTGAGGTGAATCACTCTTCTGCATAGTCTCCTGAGTGAGTATTTCGTGAGCAAGCCATGGACAGCAGGTGAATGCGGACAGGGCACAGCATCCAAGCAGAGATGACGAAGCTGGTGACTTTAACCAGAGACTTTCACAAATGCAGAGGGGATCAAAAGAACTTCACAGAACATGGATTTAGGATGTCCTGAGGAAGCAGGAGGCAGGTGTGGCATAGCAGCAGGAGGAGCAGAGTTCACCTAGGCTTCGAGTTCACCTAGGCTTCACGTGCTAGTCCCCGTTCTGCCTTTTACCATCACACAGGCCCTAAAAGCCAGTTCCCTTCTGTTTCCTGGGCCTCTGTTTCCTTCTCTATCAAATAATTATTGTATCTATCTTTTGGGCTTGCAACATATAGCTTGCCTGAGCATTCAGGGCTATTAAATGCCAGGGCTGGGCCTCAGACCTGGCTCTTGCTCCTTTGGATACAGTAATCTTGTCCCCTGATTTTTGTCATGATCAATTGTTCCTTAGAATGGGGTCAGATTCTGAAATATTTTGAGGAATTTGCACTTGACCCTGGAGGTGAAGGAGAAATTTCAAAGACAATGAGGTCATTAGAGCCCTTGAAAATTAGGTTTGTTGATCACCTGTATGGAGCGTTTTCTGGCTTCTCTCTGTCCTTTCATAATGGTAGGAAGCAAAGAACCTGTAACTCCGTACTCATCCCTAAAGCCTCACCTCATTGTTCTCCTGAAACTTTCCTTTTGGGATATGCTGACAGTGTTCCTCAACTTCCTCTGAATACAAGGAGATTGGTTCTTATTCTCCTGGTGTCTCTGGCCTCATTTTGCTCAGAACCCTGTGTTGGTTGCCATTAAGGGTGCCTGCCCTCCTGCTACCTGATAGAGCCTCCCCAGTGGCTTTTCAAAGTCCATTGACCAGGAGTTGGCTGTTTCTCAAGTCTTTGGCCACACTAGTCACTAAAGTGTTCAGGAGAAAGTCAAGCCCATCATCTCAAGGGACCTTACTACCGAGACAAAGGGAGCCCAGAGGCATGAAGGCCTCATTAATTCTTCCTGACCTTCGCAGCCATTTAGATTACAAAAAATAAGACTTCTCCATGGCTATAGAATCTCAGTCTGAAAGGGGCAGCCTTCATCTAATGAAGAAGCTACTGAGTGCTGCATTAACCTAGGGCATGGGAGACCCCCTGCTGAATCAATAGAAGTTTTTGTTTGTTTGTTTGTTTTGTTTTGTTTTTTAAAAGCTCTTGAAAAATACTGCAAATTTAAAACACAAATAATTGCAAAAGTCGAAGTGTAGAAGCTTCAGGCTAAATCTTAGTCCCTTTGCAGGTCTGCCTGTAAATGCTGAAGCTGAAAGTTTGGTCTGGAGAGGGCCCGAGAACTTCGAGCTGCAGTTAAGGAGGCTCAGGCGACCTGACCACTGTAACCATGACAGAGATAAGCACTTAGGCAGGCAGCACCCTTGCAATTAAGGAATATTCGGTAAACAAAGGAAAGTGCAGATTAGCCTCTGGGGAGAAAGATTTATTTTTATTTTCTCTTTGAGGCTATTGCATAGAGGTTGGAAGAAGGGAGGGCATTTGCCGGTGGACAGCACCCATATTGAAACAAAAGCAACTGTTTCTACTCTTGGCATTATTTGATAGGGGAGGTCCCACAATCCTCTTGTGCCAGAGTTTTAACCTAAATTTCCAGTTGAACAGTCTTGACTCTCCTTCTGCTTGTTAATATCAGCAGCCAACTTGTATTGCAGGCTCACTATGTGCCACACTGAGAAATGTACAAATGTTATCTCAGTACTTCTGTAGGGTATGTATTTCTTTTTAATTGATTTTACAGATGAAGAAGTTGAGAATCAGAGATATTGAACCATATTTCAAGGTCACTCAGCCAATAATTGGCAGCCAGGAACTCCAGTGTTGTAAGCTGCCTGCTCATGGCTGCAGCCCAGCTCCTAGAATGGTGTCTGGCCCAGGCAGGTTCTCCAAAATATCTGTTAATAGAAGGACTATATCTGACTTCAGGGCCCATGCCATGCTTCACTGTGTCAGAACTGGCCAAGTGCTTCTGGGGACTTAACTTTTCAACTCTTCATTAATCACACCGAATAGCATAACATAGAATTAATCATAACTATGGGATGTTCTTACTGGGAGTGACATGCTATTCCTGTAGAGGGACTTTTAGGTAAGCGTATCTGAAAGCAGCAAAGGAGGGTTGAAGCCAGCAGGTGTGCAGGAACCCAGGACTATTCTTTTCAGTTTATCAGTAAAGAATTGTGGGTGTTTGAGAAGCCTCCTTTCCTCTCAAAGTTTGGTTTGCATGATCTGCAACGTTCTGGTTTCTTTTTCAATCTACCATTTATTAAGTGACAAGAATCTAGGGAGTTTGTAGGGTCTCTCCAGGAAACCCAGCCATCCATTCCTCCTGTGAACATTGACCAGAGACCACAACACACGATGACCCTGGTGTACATGACCATTTCCCAGCACATGAATAAAAATGGATGTCCACACAAAAACCTGCACACAGATGTTTATAGCCGCTTTATTCCTCGTTGCCAAAGCTTGGATGCAACCAAGATGTCCTTTAGTAGGTAAATGAATAAATAAACTGTGGTCTATCAGACAATGGCATATTACTCAGCACTAAAAATAAATGAGGTATAAGTCACAAAAAGTCATGGAGGAAACATAAAGGCAAATTACTAAGAGAAAGGAGCCAATCTGAAAGGGGCAACCACTGTATGATCCCAACATTCTGGAAAAGGCAAAACTATGCAGACAGTAAAAAGATCAGTGGTTGCTAGGGATTGGTGGGAGGAAAGGAAGCATAGGCAGAGCATAGAGGATTTTTAGGGCAGTGAACTCTTCTCTGTGATGCTGTAATGGTGGATATATGTCAGTATGCATTTGCCCAAACCCATGGAATATGAAATAGCCAGAGTGAACCTGAATGTGAGCTGTAGACTCTGGGTGACAATGATGTGTCAGGGCAGGCTCCACCTTGTAGCAAATGCACCACTCTGGTGGGCGTGTTGATAGTGGGGGAGGCTGTGTATGTGTGAGGGCAGGGAGTTTATGAGAAATCTGTACTTTCCATCCAATTTTGCTATGAACCTAAAGCTGCTCTAAAAAATAAAGTCTATTAAAAGAAAAAGAAAGAAGCAGCACACGGCACAGGTCGTGAGGACTGAAACAAATGCGCTCGTACTGTACAGGATTTCTTACATTATTGCCATAAAGTGTTTTCCCAATAAACTACAAGTAGGGGTAAAATTATGAGGAAATTATGTTGGAAAGGGGTTTTAATGCCTGAAAATTAGGTGAATTACTCAAGCACATGGTCTTGGAGATCTCCCAGCTCTCCCATCCTTAGTGTCACTGAAGGCCTTAAGGCATCTGTCTAAATATGGGGGCCGTCGGTGGTCTGACCAGGAACCCTGTCTAGTTAGGTTCATCTACACACCTTGTATTTCTCAAGAGTGAAGGAGCCAGCATTTATGAGCAAGTACAATGTGCCAGGCCCACCGCTCATCTCTACTTCAAGGCTTTGTTGTGGGGTTCTTTTAAAACCCTTTTGCCTTTCTGGATTTGTCGAATCTCATGCCCACCCTTAACTGTCCTGCATCCAGCTCAGGTGCCTCTTCTCCTGGAGGCCCTATACAAGGTCAAGCTCACCTGTCCCACCCCCTCTGAAGGCCTCCAGCCCTACACTGCTGGCAGCACTGCCCTCTGCTATGGAGAATTCAGTGTTCCCTCGAGAGCCCTGAGGCCCTCTCCCTTCTTTTGCAGAAAAGCCAGCTGAGGAGACTTGCCCATACATGGCCGGCTGGCTTTCAGAGTCAGGACGAAGTAAGGTCTCTGAGCGTGTGTCCTCTCCCAAACAAATTTGTTAGCTCTTGTGGAAGAGTAAATAGATAGCTATTACTTTTTCTGTATACTGCTTAGAACCATGGTGGGCTTTGAGATCTCTTAGGAGTGCAGATGCTTATTAAAAAGTAGCAGAACAAAAATGCCACAGTACCTTACCCTTTGTATTAGTAGAATTATCTTTCTCTCTTTCCCTTGCTTTTCCCTCCATTCTCTAAGCCAGCGTTTCTGAACCTCGGCACCATTGACATGTTGGGCCACATAATTCTTTGTTGTCAGGGCTGTTCTGTGCATTGTGGAATATGTAAGAGCATCGCCTGGCTTCTACCCACTAGATGCCAGCAGCACCCCCTCCCTAAGTTGTAACAATCAGCACCCCATCCCCAAGTTGCTCCCTAGGGAACAAAAATCACCCCTGGTAGAGAACCACTGCTCCAAACCCTTGTGCATCACTTGCTCTGTGCCCAACAGGGCTCTAATTTCTAGGAAACCCAAGGTCTCCCTCCCAAGCCACCTCCCCTCTTCTCTTCCTTACAAGAAATCGTGGCTTGGGAGAGGGCTGCTTAACAGGAAACCATAAAGTCATTCTCTGCTCTCTCGCCTTGGCTGTGAAGATAACACAATCAGGTTACAGAGGCAGGGTTTTTGGAACTTCAAAGCTGAGCCGGAGGGAGTGGAGGGACAGGAGCTGGGAATAGAGGTCTTATCTGTGACTTAAATGGTCTCACCTTTATCAATTCAGAAGGCGGGGACCCCAGAGAGAACATGTGGAGAGTCAAAAGGCCAGGTGACTTTCTTTTTCCCACCTGTCTTTAGACTGAACGGGACCAGGAAATAAGTCAGGACTGAAGGAAGTAAAGCAAAGCAGGAAGAATACTGATGGGATAGTGAAATTTTGTGGGTGGGCGAGTGTGGAGGGGCACCATGCTGACCTGTGTTGGACACCAGGGTTCTAAGATGGGAGGATCTGAGCTAGAAGGTCTTGGCATTAGCTGCATGAGCATCATCCAGATGACACCTGAGCCTCAACCACTGGGGACATTCACCGGGTAGGTGTGGAATGGGTGCAGCTGCTTTGAGAAGTCTGCCATAGATAATGAGGGTCTGAACACACACAGCAGCAGGTGGAATGGAGAGGTGAGATGCTAAACAGGATGAATTTGCTGGAGTTGAGGTGTGTAAAGGTTTGAGAGGTTTGAGGGAGGAGGAGAAACTGAAGATAATAGTAATTGCAAACCCTTGTATATCACTCACTGTGTGCCAGGCACTGCTTGATGCACTTTATATAAATATTAATTCATTCCCTCCTTCCAACAGCTATGATGTAAGTACTGTTAACATACCCATATTGCAGGTGAGGAAACTGAGACACAGAGATGTTTGGTAACTTGCAGGTCACAGAGCAAATAAGGAGGAGAACTGGGACCTGAACGCAGACAGCCTGGTTCTAGCACTTGTGCTTGTAGCCACGGTGCTATAACTACTAGGTGAACAGAACTTGGACAGAATGGATAGTAATATTATTACCTCGGGGTGGCTTGAAGGAGGAGCAGTTTAGGGGAAAAAGAATGGGCTTCGCCTTGGAGATGTTATGTCTGGCAGATGTAGGGGGCAGCCAGGAGTGGTCACCTGAAGGTGGTGAGGTGGTTCAGCTCTAAGCTCAGTGCAGATGTCCTGGTAGCTGTAGCTGTGGACTTGGGTGTGTAGTTCAGGGAGCTGCGTGCAGTGGGATGATGAGAGGACCGAGGGACCCTGGAGAACACCAACAGTTAAAGACAGAGGGAAAAAGAACCAAGGAAAGAGAATGGAAACAAGTCCATCCGCATAGAAATGAAGGGTGAAGTGAGTTTCAGGAAGGGGGCAGGGTCACTAGGGACACAAGCTGTAAAGAAAGTCTGCTAAGATAAGACCTGAAAAGAGGTATTGTTCTTCACTGGTTTTATGTGTTTCTAGTTTATTTGCCAACCAGATGGGGAACTTCTTGAGGCCAAGTGCTACATCCGACACTTGGTTCTGGGTTCTTCTTTGGATCCCACAGTTTCTAGTGCAGGGCTGGGCATCCACCAAATATCTGCGGGTTGATGGCTGTCAAGGCTCCTGTTGGTTTTTCTCCTTATTGAGACAATGACCTTCTTTATAAGCATGTCCACACCTTCTGAGGAGGAGCTATGATGTTCCGAGTCTCATACAACGTTGGCTAGCCCATGGCCCTTCCCTTGGCACTGCTGATGCAGAAGATTGGCGGATGCAGCATCTTGGTCCTCTCTTCCTCAGTGGTAGTGATAAGCTTAAAGGCTATTATATGTTTAAGACCTACGCTATGCCTGGTTTTGTACTGTACCTTTGACATTTGTGGCTCATGTCCTTACAACCTGACAAGCTGGGACACACCATGAGGCAGAGGCATTGCCAAGACAAGGATCCAGGTCCATCTGACTCCAAAGCCCTTGGAGCCAGCACGCCCCGAGCTGAGCTTCCTCCTCTTCCCTTAGCTACCGCTGCTGGATGGCAGGGCCACCACCATTTGGGTGGGCTCTACTGCAGCTTCTTATCTGCTCTTCACTCTTCTGTTGAACCTCTTTCTTCAGAATCCATCCTTCCAATGACAGCTGCCATAATTAACCTAAATGCAGCCCCGATCACTTCTAACTTCCTTCAGAGATATAAGGGACGTGCCATTTTCAGATATAAGCTCAACCCCCCCATGCCCCTGCTAGGCTTCCCTCATCTGACCCCTGCTGAATCTCCAGCCTCTTCTTGCCTCTCACCCACCTTCCCTCCAGCCAGAGCAGCCTCCCCGCACTTCCCTGAAGACGCTCTCCTCTCATTTTGCATATTCCCGTTAATGCCCTTCTTCCCTTTTGTTCTGGGTTAACTTGTTCTTTAAGGCTCAGTTTATTCCCTTCTCTCAAAAGCTTTCCTGGAACTTCCTAGACCTTATTAACTGATCTTCCTCTATTTCCCGCTCCTGGTACGTTAGCACCCTGTGCACAGATGCCTTTATCACTCCGCATCACTTTGCATTCTGCTTACCATTTTCTTCTGTTTCTCTCGCTTGATTATGAGGTCTTAGAGGGCAGTGACCACATATGCTCCCAGCTCAGAGAAGCAGCTGAATCCCAGCTTGTGAAATAAGCGACTGGATTTTGGGGGATAGACTGCACCAAGGTTGGAATGTGGGAGAGGAAGAGAGGCTGCTGGGAAGAGCAGGTGGTTGGGTTGGCTGGCACGTAGGCAGCGCATGGGAGTTGGTGTAATGCTTCTCCCACATTTACTTCTTCCCGCCAGTCCTGAAGGCATGGGGATACCCCACCTCTGCTTCCAGACAGTGATAATCCTGCTGGACCCACAGCCTTGCCTGGTCTGGGCCAAAGCCTTTCCTTGAGTCTCATCTTTGGGGTCCAGTTTTCTTTTGGCAAGCCTGAAACAGGAAACTTGCACTGTGAGCTTCCCCTGCGATGGAATGTGTGTTGCGACACAACTGAGAGCCAGATGGAAAATGCCTCTGAAGTCCTAAGCAAGGCTGGAAAGATAGGTTGATGACAGTGAAGTCCATCCTACATTTGAAAAATAGTTGGCAGTGAAAGTAATCCAGATCCATGCGTCTGAAGTGTTGTAAAAGTTAGCCAGACTCAGGGCTGAAAGGAGAGTGGCTGAGAGGAAGAGAAAGCACGCTGTCTTCTCCTCTGTTATCTCTGCCCTCCCATCTTCAACCTGAGAGGAGCATTTCTGTTTTAGTGGGAACATGGTGCCTTTACTGAAAGGTATGTCGAATGGTGAAGTTTTCAGAGAGCAAAACAATAAGGGAGACTCTTTGGGGGCAATCAGGCTCCTCAAATCACACCCAAGGAACAGCCCTGTGTAAGTGTGTGACACAGTAACAATGAACATTTGATGGAGTTATAGTGGGTGACATACTTGAACAGACATTGTCTGATTGTATCCATACAACAGCCTGGTGATGAGGGGAGTGTTTTCTCCTGCTCTTCCCACCCCCTTCTGCAAGAGAGGAAACTGAGGCTCAGAGAGGTTAGGAGACTTGTCTGAGATCTCACAACCATTCATTTATTTTTTCACTCATTTGGTCATTGGTTATTAAGCATTGGCATTGCTTCAGGCACCATTTTCATGCTGGTGATACAATGCTGCATAAGGCAGGATAAGATCCTTGTCCTCTGGGAACTTACATCCTAGTTGGGCAAACAGAAAGTAAACAAGAAACTCAGTAGATAGATAGCAGAATGAGCTTAAAGAAAATAAAGCACTGGAACTGGATAGAGAGTACTCGTGAATGGGGGTGGTGTTGGGGTCTATATGCTGTTTTGGAAAGGGTGATTGGGGAAGGCTGCTGGAGGAAATAAAGGAAGATTTGGAGGACAATAAACTCTGTGGTCCTTTCATTACACCCGCACTGCAGCCGGCTGCTGTAGGGGCTTCCCTCCCCCATGTCTCTCTCGCTTTCTATTTTTTTCTCTAAGGAGCCTCTAAGCACCTCTCGTAGGAACCAATGTGGCCGGCAGCATATTTGCAGGGCCAGCTCAGAGACAGGGGAGATGCAAGTGCAGGCCCCACCCTGGCAGAGTGTCAGAGGCTGTCCTGGAAAATAAAAACACAGGCCATTTACAGATTCAGGAAGCTGAAGTGTTTTATGAGCACAGTCATCAAAAGCACACAAAGCCTTGTTTCTTGACAGCATCTCCAGGAAGCCACTCACCTGGACAATAGTAGACTAAAAGGAAACTTAACAGTCTTCAAATATTTGAAGAACTGTCATGTGCAAAGAGGACCAGCCTTGTTTGGAGCAGCTACAGGGAATGAAAGCAGGGCCAGTGGCAGGAGGTCAGAGGGCAGCTGGTGTCTGCCTGGTATCAAGAAACATTTCCTAACAATCTCGACTGGCCAGCAATGGTGTGGGATCACCTTGAGTGAGAATGAGATGCTTCCCTCCATCACTGGAATTGCAGGTGGAGGCTGAAGGATGGCCTTCCAACAGTTCAATGAATAATCTGTTGGTCAATTCATTCATTTAACTAGTGTTTATCAAGCATCTACTATGTGCTAAACACATAGATGCATAAGTGAAAACGACATAAAAGATCTTTGCTTTTACGAAATTTGTATTCAAATGGTAGAGACAGACAGTAAACACGTGAACAGATACAAAGATAGTTATAGCTAGTGATGGGGGCCTTGAACATAATAAAAGGGAATGTGAAGAACAACTGTGTGTTTATTTGAGTGTGTGTGTGTGTGTGCGTGTGTTTAATAGATTGCACTTTATTCTATAAAGTTGTGGTGAGGGAAGGTGCTTCTAAGGAGATGAACTTTGAGGTAAGACCTGAGTGATGGGAAGGACCAGCAAGGACAAAGGCTCAGAGGTTGGAACTAGCTTGGTGCACTCTGGAACAGAAAGAAGGCTGATGTGTCTGGGCACAGTGAGCAGAGGGATGGGGCAGTAGGAGATGAGGTCAGGCGGGGGCAGATCACATAGTGCTTGTTGGCCATGTTAAGGCTGTTGGGTACTCTATAAAGGTTAATGGGGAGCCATAGCAGGGATGTGTGTTTTGGGTGGGAGGTTAGACTAGATGAGTGGTTTTCAACCCTGGCAGTACATCAGAATCATCTGGGGGTCCACAGTTGGGATCCGATGGTCTAAGTGAGGTCTAAAATCCACTTCATGGCAAAGATTTAAGGTCCAGATGTGAGCTTCTGTGTTAGTCTGTTTCTGTTGCTTATAACAGAATACCTAGAACTGGGTGATTTATAAAGAAACAAAATTTATTGCTTGCAGTTTTGGAGGCTGGGAAGTCCAAAGTTCAGAGAACACATCTGGCAAGGGTCTTCCTTGGTGGTGGCTTTAATGACACAGGGTATCACATTGCACAATGGTGGAAAGAGAGAGAGAGAGAGAGAGAGAGAGAGAGAGAGAGAGAGAGAGAGAGAGAGACTCTCATGTACTCTCCTTTTAAAGACCTCAGAACCATGCCCATGACCACCATTATTAATCCATTCATTAGGGCATAGTCCATAGAATCTAATCACCTTTTCAAGGCCCCACCTTTCAATTACCATAATAGAATTTTCCACCCTCAACAATTACAGTGGGGATTAAGTTTTGGGAGGACATTCAATCCAAGGCAGCTTCCATTTGAGCTTACATGTTTTGCTCAAGACTTCTGAGAATGTCATGGCCCACTGTAATTTTGCTAACATATTATCTATAAACCAGTTCATTAGTGTGAGTGGGCTCTGAATAAGTTTAATTCACTTCAACGATTGCTTGTTGGGTTGTCTTCTATGTACTAGGCACTAACCATGCACGGGGTGGGGGGTGAAGCACAGTGCCTCACAAATAGCAGGTAATCCATAAATATTTAATGATTCAGCTAATGTAAGAATGTGCCAGATACTCTGGGGAGTTCTTGGGAAAAAGAGATGGAGAAGAGGAGACGGGGGAGAGATAGAATCTCATGGGAGAAAGACTGCAATAGGATTATTTGCAAACTGCTATCAGAAGAACAACAGAAACTACAAAAAAAAAAAAAAAAAAATGGAAAATGCAAGGGAAAGGGCATTTTGTTTGAGTTTGGGTTGAAGAAGTCCACAGGGCATTCCTGAGGAAGGCAAAGTGCAGAGAGTCAATGCTGGGACCATTTGCGGAATCTGAATTCTTTGTGTCCCAGCCTGCAGAGTTCTGGCTTCTGGTGTCACAGAGGAGTCTGCCTCTTATTTCCTGAGGGCAACTGTGGATGGTCAGAAAGTGAGACACTGAGTTTGCTTAGGAAGACCAAGCAGCTTGGACACAGAACCTCCTGGTTTTTCCCCTTTGGCAGGACACAGGGAGGATTTCACCAATTTTGCCAAGAAGCTCACCACCCAGAACTTCCACTAGCTTTTAAAGCCTGTAACTCTATTAACCTAATCAAATTACCATCAAGTGGCCTGAAACCACAGCCAAATTGGCTGCACAGCCCCCACCCCACCCCCTTTAAATCACCCAGGCTCGAATTTCTGGAATTGCCTCTAATCTAAACATTAACCTTTTTTCAGAGACAAGGAGTTATTTGCAGAAGGTACAGTTTTGGTGTCTGTAACTGGATTTAAACTTTTACAAATTCCAGAAGAAAAGGATGAGAAGGGGTTTTGACTCACCCCTAATATGGGCCAGATACTCTGCCAGATGTTAATATCCATAACTTCTGCACAGAAATTTTGTAAGATAAGTGTTATTAACTCTATTTGAAACATAAGAAACCAGAGCTTCAGGTTAAGGGATATGATCAAAGCCACACAGCTTAGTAAATGGTAAGATTTGATTTCAAGCCTGTCCCCAAACCAAAGCCCAACCTTTCCCATAATACCTTTTTAGGCTCCAGGTCTGTCAGTATGTACTGTCCATTTCTTATAACATCTGCACAGGGGATTTGGTTCCATGGATGATCCTGAGCATTTCAAATGCTAGGGGACGGGGTGATGCCATTCTTGGGTGCTTATGCCCCAGATAGGCATTTCCTGTCTTGGCTGCCCACTGAAACCTGGTAACAATATGTTTATGTCTGGTCCCACTCCTGAGTCCCACTCCCTAGAAATTCTGATTTAATTTGTTTAATTTAATGTAACCTGGGCATTCAAATTTTATAAGCTCCCCAGTTGAGGTTGGATGTGTGTTGGTCCCTCAGCTTCAGCCATGAGGAAGCAGGACTCGAATGAAAGAAAGGGGGTTGAGGGAGTGGTTGGGTGGTAGAGGGTCAGCTCTGTAAGGACACCTGGGCAGTGTAGGACATGCCTGGCACCATTGTTTTGAGGGCTAATTTCAAGCCAACCTGATGGACATGACTAGCTCAGAACCAGGGAAAGTATGACTGGAAAATGAAACCTGATTTAAAAAAAAAATTGAGATTAAATTCAAATAACATAAAATTAAACATTTTAAAGTGAACGATTTGGTGGCATTTAATACATTCAAAATGTTGTGCAACTACCAGCTCTACCTAGAACATTTTTATCACCCCAAAAGGAAACCCTGTACCAGTTAAGTGGTGGCTTCCGTCCCCTTCTTCCCCTCCCTCTGGTGTCCCACCAGTCTGCTGCTCTGTATGGATTTGCCAATTCTGGACATTTTGTAAAAATGGAATCAGACAATATGTGGCCCTTCATGACTGGCTTTTTAGCATAATGTTTTCAAAGTTAATGCATGGTGTAACATATATCAGTACTTCATTCCATTTTATAGCTGAATAATATTCCATCGTGTGTGTATACCCCAATTTTTCATCTGTTGATGGGCATTTGGGTCACCTTTTGGCCATTGTGATTAGTGCTGCTGTGAACACTTGTTCACAAGTTTTTGTGTGTGCATATTTTTCTATTTCTCTAGGATATACACCTAGGAGTAAAACTGCTGTGTTGCATAACTTGCAACTCTATGTTCAACTTTTTGAGGAATTTCCAAACTCCTTTCCACAGTGGCTGAATATTTTTCGGATTACATGGATTGAGTCCTTACAATTTGTCAGACACTGTGCTTTAAGGTTTTATTGAATCAAATTCTTCCAATCAGTCTATGAAGGATGTATTATGTTCCCCATTTTATGGGTGAAGAAACTGAAACCAAGAGAGGTGTGATGACTTCCCCAAGATCATGCTTGTAAGGAGGAAGGATGCAAACCTAAGTTCGTCAGGCACAAAGCTTGTGCTTTTGGTCACAATGTCCTATTGCCCCTCTGCTGTTCCCACTGGGGTGGAAGTGCCTTGAGAAAGGGGACAGGCTTGAGGGTTAGCCTTGAATATCCTGCAATGCCCAGAACAAAGTTGGGTATTGAATAGGCTGCTAAAGAGGGCTAAGAATCTATTTGGTATGTAAAATAGTGCTTATACATGGTACTTTTTGCATCTATGTTTGATACTTTCATACATCTGTAGGAATCTTAACATACAACAGGATTTAGCTAAACTCTCTTGTGAGACTACGGATCTGGTCTTCTAGAAAGGCTTTATGATGCTGGCCAATAACATTGAGGCAACTTACCAGCATTGTGGGTCTCTGTTTATCATTTATAAGAAGCTGTTGGAGATTTGGGTTGCAGACTTCCCCTTAAAGTGCTGTAGAATATTGAGGCTGCAGGTGTGGATGAGATCCCTAAGAGATATAGAGTGGAGAGAAAATGAAGGTGGTTGGTTTTTTTGGCAGAAACTTGGGAGATGCCCATGTTTGGAAAGTCCAGGAGGAAGAGGAATTTACTGAGAAAGAAGAGAAGACACAGTCAGGGAGGTCAAAGGAGAGACAAGCTTGTGCTCAGTTCCAGAATACACAGAAGGGAATGTGGCCTCCAGTGACAAATGTCACCAAAAGCAAGAAGAAGGAAATAGAGCACAGCTTTATTTCAGTGGGTTTAATGAGTTTAAGTGTGGATCAGAAGCGCTCACCTTATTTTGAAAATGCAAATCTGATCATATCACTCCCCTGTGTATAATTCTTCAGTGGCCCACAGCTGTCCTCAGGATAAAGCGGACTGCCCAGGAGGCTTGCTCAGCCTGGTTCCTGCTGCCTTCTGCAGCCCCACTGCTCCTAACTCTTCCTACATGCCTGCTGCCCAGTCACTTGCGGACCTCTTAATGCTTCCTGCTCAGCCATGCCTCTGGTTTTTGTCTATTTTCTCTGCTGGAAATGCCTTTCTCCTCCTCATTCGTTCAGTGAAGTCCTGTCTAGCCCCAGCCTTTCTCCTGGATGAAGTCCTCTCTGATCCTCCTTTTTGCCCCCAAAGTAGTAATGACCTCTTGCTCGATCATCTCCCAGTTGAACTTTGGGAAAACCTTTAAAACCTGCATTGCTTCATACCATGATTATTTATTTATGGGTCATGTCTGTTGATAGACTGTGAACTTCATGAGTGCAGAAGCAATGTCTCATTCCTTTTTTTGTCTCCTTTGAGCCAAGGTTCTCAATCAGTCCTTGATGAGCGCATGAACCAGAAGATGAACTGACCAGCCAAGAAATTCCAAAGATTAAGTCTGGCAACAGAGAGCACCTCTATATGATGGAAGGACACCAGCTGGCATGTGCCTATCCCTGTTCTGTAATGTGAACACACTCGGCCTCTTCACCTTCCCTCAGACAAATGCCTATGATGACTTTACCTGTCTCTCCAAATCACTTTTGTAAATGAGGCAGCTCAGGATAGCTATGGCTTAGTGAAAAGACAGGAGCTAAAGGCAGACAAACTGGATTTGCCTTATTCTTCAGAGTTGGACTGACTCAATTTTTAAAATATTGATGGTACCAGCTACCTTTTCATCTTTAGCCAACACCGAGTGGATGCTACTATGCTAGGTGTTGGGGCTGCAAAGAAATAAGAAACCAATCTTGCCCTTCAGGAGCTCCCATTCCTTCAAGAGTGTTCATGGGGTTTTTGTGCAGATGAATTTGAAAAATGAAAATAATAATTCCTTACTGAGTGCTGATGGTGGGGTAGGCAGTGCTCAGGGATAAGCACTTTACTAGACCATATTAAATGCCAACAGTTACCCCATGAGGAAGGCATCACTAATAATCTCATTTTGCTGATGAGAAAACAGGCTCAGAGAGGTGAAGTAAACTTGACCAAGGGACTCAAATGCAAGTCTAGCATGCATTCCAGAGCCATGGGCATACCCACGTGTACTGTGGGGACAGTGGAGCTGGGGCTGTTGTATTTTGGGCTCAACAATGTCAGTTCTCAGCTCCCCTGCTGGAGTTGAGGGAACTCATAAAACCCAACCCCTAGGTTCTTAGCAACGTTTTTATCCCTGAAGTCTTAAGCTTTCTCTCTTGTGTGGGTTTTTTCCTTTTCTTCTCTAAGTTTTTCTGTGCCCTGCAGGAGAATGTCTGAGCTGAATTGTCTAATATGGTCCTGCAGCCCCTCCCACTCCAGTATCTCTGTATTTGGAGAGGGGAGCTTCTCTCAGCTGGTTTATGGGGAAATGGAAATGATTGTTTCCAGTGAACCAAAAATAGGAAAAGAAAGGGGCTGGTGAGTGGGGAAGAAGAAACGGGTTCACAGAGAGATGGCTGGATTGTTGGCCTTGCTGGTTGGGAGCTGCAAATATTTAGGTAAAAAGAACGCAGAGTGTGTATATCTTATTCGCATCCAGGCACGTTCCTGCTTTTGTTGAAAAGACCTGGCAGCCAAGGACCGTGGGAGAGATGTGCAGGAGCCAGGAGGACTGCTAAAAATAAGGCCGGCATCAGAGGACTGGAACCCACTTTGTATCTGACACATAAATACTTCCTCAAACTTCTGCTAACTAGTGGGGCACTCAAGAGGGAGAGGGGGAGAGAAGAAGCCTTGTCTGGGAACAGGGACTGGTGGGGGAACAGAAGGACATGTGCTGATGGAGAGTGCCTTAGATCATGCTCTAGTCTGGGCAGATTTGGGGTGGAATGGGTCCAGTTAAGAAGGGTGGGAGGTGGGAGATTTTGGTCTTAACTAAGGGGCTCCTAAGGTTGATGCTTGGGGGGTATGGAGTCCTGGGGGCAGGACGGAGCTGGGTGGGGGAATGCAGAAAAGGAGAAGTTGGCTAACATGAATCCAGGACCTACTGTGGGCTGGTATTGAGTTGCCCGATGCTGGAATCAAACCCTTATCCCAAGCCTGAGAGATGGTGTCACCAACCCTGCCAATCCCCACCCCTCTTCCCCCGACAACTGCAGAGCCCAAGGCTCAAGAGGTTTCATGACTTGTCCCGGATCATATAGCCAAGTGGCAGGTAGGCGGTCACTGACACAACAGGCAAGGTCAGTGCTTGTGTGACCATGTACAGGAGCGATGAAGCATGGAGGAATGGTCCTGGATATAATCGTGAATGTACGTCCCCTCAGCTGGGGCTTTTTCCCCTCCCTTCTGTCTGCCCGAGAGCACCTGTTCATCCTTGCACAGTCAACTGAACCATCACTTCTGCCTTGAAGCATTTTATTCCGTCCTAAAGTAGATTCAGATGTGAGCTGCCCCGCACATATTTCAGACACTTGGCATGTTCCAGTATCCCTGTTTCCGTCTGTCTTCTGCCCACAGACCGTGAGGCCCTCTAGAGCAGGGCAGAGCAGATATTTCCACATCTGTGCTAGTGCCTGCCACAGAGTAATAATTACTCGTAGTGGCTAATGGTCATCGGACAGGTATCATGTGCTAAGCAATTTGAGAGCAGCATCTCATTTAACCATCACGCAACTCCATGAGGTAAATGTTATTTCTTATGTTTGTTACGGTGATGCATAGAACCCGCAAAATCACAGTGGCTTAACAAAGTAGAAATTAATTGGTTGCTCTCATAAATCAGGAATTCCTGATTGGGCGGTGGGACAGGGGAGGGGGCTGTGGTGGTGGAGGCTACGTGCTCTATCCAGTGCCCACACCCCAGCTGGTGTCAGTGTTGGCTGAGAATGGTCCACATCTCCCCCTTTTCCAGAAAATTTACCTCTATGGGATGGTGGGGAGAGGAGAGATGGGGCTGCCTTGCCCAAGAGGTCACACCTCCTTCCTCCTGGGGCCTGAAAAGAACCCAGCCCGAGCTCTGTTCCACATACCTAATCAAGGATTTCAGCTGATGGAGGCCAATATCTAACACACAGCTTCTGATGTCCCCGGGCAGCTCAACATCCTGCCAGCACACTGGAAAAGGAAGGAAGAGAGAGGAAGGTGGAGAAGGAAGTTATATCAGTCAGGCCTGGACGTGGTCCCCATTGCTTCTTCCCGCATTGTACTGGCCAATACTCAGTCACAGCCACAAATCAATGTAGTCTAGCTGTGTGCCAGGAGGAGAGCAAAATTTGTGACCAGCTAAGCCAGTCTCTGTGATGATACCCTATTTTAAAAGTGAGAATGTTGTGGAAATGGACTCGGCAAGAAGTGACTGATACTCAGAAGGTTGGAGAGCCAGGTATTTATTCCATCAGCAGGCCCAGACAAGCTAATGCTTGAAAATCTGGACCCCAAGCTCAGGTCTCACAAGGTTTATATAAGCAGACTCTTCCAGGGTTTTTACATTTTTTTTTTCCTTTTCTCAGTGTTCACTAGGCTAGCATATGTGGTTTGTGCAGATAAGTGAGCTTGATTACAGAAGCCAAAAATACAAGCAGTGATTAATAGCCAGACTAGTGGAGCAAGCAAATATAGTTTCAAGGACAAGATATTACTTCAAGGACAAAACAGGCTTATGAGAAAATTATTTTGGCATTTTTCCCAACAAGGAAACTGAGGTTTATAAGTTTTAAGTAACTCATCTGTATTAGTCCATCCCTGTTGCTTATAACATAATACCTGAAACTGGGTAATTTATAAAGAAATATAATTTATTTCTTACAGGTTCAGAGGCTGGGAAGTCCAAAGTCCGGAAAAACATCTGGCAAGGGCCTTTTTCTTGGTGGTGGCTCTCCACAGCAACACAGGGAATCACACGGCAAGAGAGAGCTAAGCTTCTCACTTTCTCTCCTTATAAAGCTGCCATAACCGCACCATGACCATCCCTTACACCATCGATGGATTAATCCATTCACAAGGGCTCAGTCTGCACAATCTTATCGCCTCTTAAAGTCCCCACCTTTGAATTACCATAATAGAATTTCTCGCCCTCTTAACACTGTTATTACAATGGGGGTTAAGTTTTCAATTCATGAACTTTTGGGGCACACATCTGACCCATAGTGTCACCGAAGGTCCCAAAGTCAAGACATAAGCAGTCTGATTCCAGAATCTGTGCACTTAACAGCATCTCTGAATCACTACAGGCAGCCAAGGTAACTGAAGATGCTGAGGTTTTTATTTGCAGTAGGTCCCTTGGCCCCACAGCTTCATGGGCAAAGTTTTACATCACCAGCATGTGGAATCCACTCTGGCTTGGCTGAGACAGTCCCCATTTGAATTATAAAGTAAATTATAATAAAATTCTCCTACATTGCTCAGGGACGACCTGAATAAAATGTTTCCAGATATCAAAGTTTAAGGCACAAGACACCCGTAAAGATGGGAGGGGGAACAAAGCAACAGAATAAGTAGGGCTTTAAAATGGCACCAGTCACATTCCCTCCAAGGGTTTGAAATTCCTACCAGGACCTGCACAAGGCTGGAACTTTCAGCCCTGTAGCTCACTCTTCTCTCATGGCAGCCTCCTGGTGGCTCACTCCACTCTAGCCAAAGTAGCTTCTTTCCGAATAAGAAAGTGGAAGTGTTTCCAGAATGGACTTGGCCTGAGATCACCTGGGTTCACATTCTAGCTGTGTGACTTTGAACAAGTAACTTGACTTCTCTGTGTCCTAGTTTTTAATCTGTAAAATGGGCATAATACTGGCCTCATAGGTTTGTAACGAGGATGAAATGAGTATTTCACCTACAACAGTGTCTGTGCGTGTTAGGTATTATATAAATGTGTTTGCCGTTATTATTGTAATTCTTTAACAAACCCATTCCCAGCCCAGGGTTTACCTGTAGGAAGGACCCTCTCCAGTCCTCACAGCCTCACTCTCCCTACTGGTCTCAGCTTCTCCATCACATCCTTGGGGGAGACTTCCCTCACCCCAGCCTAGCCCTGCGTCCTCTACTCTTGTTTGGCAAAGCTGGGATTAAGGTAAGGCAAGGGAGAGACTGACTTCGGGTGCAAAATTTAAGTGAGTGCCCCCTAACCCCCTCGATAATCAAGATAAATAATATTTTAATACAATACTTAAAAAATATCAGAACTAATGCAAAAAATTCATAATGAACAAAATTGCAAATTTTATCTAAAGACCTGTGCCGTTCTGAGCCAAGTGGTGCCTGAAGCAAAAGGGAATATGTGTGCTCTTGGCTTTATTGGAAGAAAACGCTCAATAATATTTTCAGTATCTGCTTCTTTGCTAATCTTGTTTTCATTGCAGAGGATTGCCATGTTTGACAGCTTCTCATGACCAAGTGACAATCTTAAATGGCTTTTTAATTAACTTACAATGAAGGAAATTTACAACAAATTCTGTCTTGAAATAAACAATGTATTGAAACATAATGCTTTAAGTTTTGATATATGTACTTTTTAATTTTTCAATATTTTTCAAGTACTTTAATGTTCTGGGAAAAACATAACCACTAAAATATGAAAAGCCACATCTGCAGGGGTGCACGTTTTCCTTTTGTCTTCTATGGCAATGTGGCTTGGCATGACCCTGGTCTTTGTTTACATTTCAAATAGTTTGTTCAGGAGAGATGATTTTGCATTCATTTTTATTTTAAAAAATATTGCCTTAACATATATATTCTTTCACTGTTTTTTTGTACCCCCCCCTAAACTTTGCCCCAGGTGAGCGCCTCACTTGTCTTCCCCTAATCCTTTGGTAGTGCTTATCACAGCTTCAGTTAAATAGTTAGTTGTACCCTTCAATCAATATCTCCTCTTTCCTCATCCAGCCTCCTCCCCCAGCCTCTGTTAATTACTATTCTACTCTCTACTTTTACAAATTCAACTTTTTTTAGATTTCACATATAAGTGAGATCACGTGATATTTGTCTCTCTGTGCCTGGTTAATTTCTTTTTTTTTTTTTAATTGAAACATAATTGATTACACATATCTGTGGAGTACAAATGTTGCATATCCATACCTATGTGCAATACCTGATGCTCAAGTCAGGATAATTAGTGCATTCAACATTATACAATGTTATAATTTTTTGTGGCCCTTTACCAATTTCTTACTAACCCCCCTTCATCTCCCCTTGTCTCACCTCTGGTTACCACAGTGCTTTCTCTCCTTTTGAAAGTTCAGCAAATTTTTGTGATTGTTGTAACTTTCTTTCTTTCTTTTTTATTTGTTCATTTACTTTTTAGCTCCCACTTATGAGTGAAGGTATGTCTCTTTCTGTGCCTGGCTTATTTCACTTAACATAATTTTCTCTAAGTTCATCTATGCTGCTGCAAATGGCAGAATTTCTTCCTTTTTTATGGCAGAGTAGTATTCCATTGTGTATATATACCACATTTTCTTTATCCAGTCATCTGTAAATGGACATTTAAGTTGGTTCCATTTCTTGGCTATTGTAAATAGAGCTGCAATAAACATGGGAGTGCAGATATTCCTTTGACATGATGATTTCCATTCCTTTGGGTATATACCCAGCAGCGGCATTGCTGGATCATGTGGCCGTTTTAACTGTAGTTGTTTGAGGAACCTCCACACTGTTTTCCATAATGGCTGCACTAATTTAAAAGTCCCACCAACACTGTAGTAGGGTTTCCCTTTCTCCATATCCTCACTAGCATTTGTTATTCTCTGTCTTTTTGGTAATAGCCAGTCTAACTGGGGTGAGATGATACCTCAGTGTGGTTCTGATTTGCATTTCCCTGGTGCTTAATGATGTTGAGCATTTTTTCATGTGCCTGTTGGCCATTTGTATGTCTTTTCTTGAGAAATGTCTATTCAGCTCCTTTGCCCATTTTAAAAATCGGGTTACTTGCTTTTTTTACTGTTAAGTTGTTTGAGTTCCTTGTGTATTCTGGATATTAATCCTTTGTCAGATGCATAGTTTGCAAACATTTTCTCCCATTCTGTATGTTGTCTTTTTGCTTTAATTGTTTCTTTTGCTTTACAGAAGCTTTTTAGTTTGATATAATCCCATTTATTTATTTTTCTTTTGTTGCCTGTGCTTTGGGAATCTTATTCATAAAGTCTTTTGCCCAGTCTTACTTCCTAAAGTGTTTCCCCTATGTTTTCTTTTAGGAGTTTTATGGTTTCAGGACTTATATTTAAGTCTTTAATCAACTTTGAGTTGGTTTTAGTATATGGCAGGAGGTACAGGTTTAGTTTCATTCTTCTACCTGTGGATGTCCAGTTTTTCCCAGTACCATTGATTGAAGAGGCAGTCTTTTCCCTAGTGTACATCCTTGGTCATGCCTGGCTAATTTCACTTAGCATGATGTTCTCCAGGTTCATCTGTGTTGTTGTCAGTGATGGTTTTTCCTACTTTTTAAGGCTGTACAGTATTCCATTGTGTATATATAACCACATTTTATTTACCTATTCATCTCTTGATGGACACTTATGTTGATTTCATATCTTGGCTATTCTGAATAACGCTTCAGTAAAATGCAAGTGATCTATTGCACAGAATGGTGACTATAATAAACAATAATGCATTGAATATTTTAAAATTACTAAATGAGCTTTTAAATGTTTTCACCTCCAAAAATGTTTTATTAAAGCAAGCATTTTCTGAACACCTTCTGTGGGCCAAGCACTGGTTGTGCCACTACAGAGATGGTGAAGGCTGCGCCTTTGCCATCTGTGGGCATGGATGGCAGTGCCAAGTGACGGACAAAGAGCTGAGTGCTGAGAGAGGTCAGGTGGGGAGGATGCTGTAAAAGCACAGAGCAGGGCAGTCACTCACCTGGAGATTCAGGGGAGTCTGGCTTAGGAATAATGTCTGAGCCAAGCTATGAAGGAGGAGTAGGAGATTGGCAGATGCACAACTGGGAGAACAGAGGGCATAACATGTGCAAGGCCCTAGGGACAGAAACAGAATGCTATGTATTCCTGGGAAATCCTAAAAGTTAGGTATTCTTGGTTCACAGAACAAAGTGCTAGAGGTCAGCTTGGACAGCCTTGTGGATATGGGCTGGACAGATACCCACCATGCCAGGGCCTTCATTGTGTTTCTGGGGTGGGTGACCAGAGTAACCTCTTCCCCAAAGGGGGTGAATCAAGATTCCTCAGGTGAGTCTGCAAATGCATTCCCAGTTGTTTTCTGAGATGGTAAGACACACGGCCAGATATTTGAGAGTAGCAGGGAGTCATTTACTGTGGAGAATATGCAGGACTGGAGCTGAAACTCAGCAGAAACCTGGTTTGAGTGCAAAACGTGGTTACAGTGCTAACCCCCCCCCCCAACCAAGAACTCAAGAGTAACCAATTCAGTGTGTCTCTGCCCATCCCTTTGATATGTATCCAGGGTTGTCACCTGCCGCTAAGCTGTCACTCACACTGAGTGGGGGTTTTGTAGCATCAATTTCCCTCTTGAAAGCAATCTCAGCCAGGCCCTAATACAAGATAAAGCACTGTTACCAGGCTTAAGACATATATGTCTGTTACGACCCTGGTCCAAAGTCGCAATTGAAGCAGTGGACAACACCCCTTTGCCAAACAATTGTCAGTCCCTGGCAATGTGCTTGGAGAGCTTATCACAAAGGACTGGTGGGGCTTCCTGTCATAACTTTGCACAAGGCGTGGGGTTATCTTTCGGGAACCTTTGGAGTTAAGATTCGAGTTGCAAACCCTTCCCTGCGGCCCCGTTTCATCCTGAGATGAGTGAGACAAGGGAGATGAAAAGGGCTCTGCTCGGGTTGTTAAGATTGACATTATCAACTCCTTGAGCCTGTATCAAAAAAAAATCTGTGGTTGGCATTTGACCCCACAGAGGAATCTGGGCCATCTGATTGCAAGTAGGGCACCTTTGTCTGCATCGGTGGAGCATAAACTCCTTGAGGCAGTAGCTTCACACCAATAACCTGGTTTCAGCCATGACAGCTAAACAGAGGACATTCTGCCCGGGGGCGAGGCATCAGACCATATCAACCAGGCTAAGAGGAACCCATCGCACCAGGGAGAAAGAAGTCCTGCCCATATTTACTTGACTTGCCCTCCTCTAAGTGTGGGGACACTGATATGGGAACGATCCTGCCTATGTTTTGGGATCAGTGAAAATACACACAGACCGCTCAATGCACAAAGGATGCTTGAGCAGGGTAGATGACTGAGGCACGTTTTTCTCTTCCCTGTGCTCTAGTCTCTCCTTGTCTGGTCAGAATCGGAAGAGAAGTACAGCTAGCACAGAGGAAGGTACTAAGAAGGGCTCAGTTTCTAACTGCAAATATTGGGATCCAAAGTTGGGTCCTTCTCATGACATTTTCCTTCCTTTCCAAACAGATCACACCTTTACATGCATCATTTATTTTGTATTTATTATTCCATTGTAAAAATAAAATTTATTTTGTCTTCTGGAAATTTGGGGAGAGCAGAGTAGGTGTCTTGAGCCTCAGTTTGGCCTCTGGGCCACGTCTGTCTCCAGACTTGCCCACGGCCACCTGAGGCTACTTCTTGACTGCTGGGTCATCTCCCTCTGAGTCCATCTCTTGCAGCAGGCACCCAACTGTTATCTCTTGGGGTTAACAATTTGCTGGTCTCTACATCCTGCTCTGCCTGCCGGGATGATCTTGAGCAAAGTCTTCCATCTCTCATGTCCTCGGTCTCCCCTTCAATAGAATGAGGAGCTCTTACAGAGTATTTTTCAGTCTCTCTTTCGGCTTCTATTGAGTTCTCTGCTCCTAATTGTACACTCTGCTTGAACCACCCTCATTTGTTGATTAAAGCTGACTTGTCTCTCAGGCCTGTGTTCATATTGGTCATCCAAATTTCTCCCTAACACCTCCACCCCCAAGAGCCCATTTCTTTGCCTTCTTCAGGATGGTGACTTTTTGGAATGATGGCATTTTGTTGGCAGGCAGATCTGAGCTCCAATCTGAACTTTGCTTCTTTGGGACAATTCAGTTTTTTTATCTTTCCAAACCTCAGTTTCTTTATCTGTAAAATGGGAAAGCAGCCACAGAGAGAGAGAGAAAAAAAATGAGTTTGGCTGTGTTCCAATAACACTTTACTAATGGAAGCTGAAATTTGAATTTCATATAATTTTTATATGTCACAAAATAGTATCCTTTACATTTTTTCAACCATTTAAAAACATAAAAACCAATGAAACATATAGAAGAGAGGAGCTCAAATGTGCACATCACAAAGAAATTATTAAATTTTGCAATGATGAATAGGCTAATTACCCTGAGTAGATTAACACACATTATATACACGATTGAAATACAACTCTGTACCCCCAAAATATGTACAATATATTTCAACAAAAAAATTTTAAAAATATAAAAACCATTCTTAGCTTGTGGGCTGTACCAAAACAGGCAGCAGCCCAGATCTGGCCCACGGGCTGTAGTTTGCTGTCCTTGTTTTAGTCTTATCTACTGTCCTGATCTAGGGCTGCAGAAGCTGAGTTGATCTTTCCAGAAACGCTTGTCTTCAGAGCTTGTCACTCAAGGCTGGAAGGAAGGCAAAAGGCACTGTTCTTGGCACTGCTCAGGCAGCTCTGGCCTCCATCTACCAATTGCACAGGGAGAGCTGCCTTCTCATGCTGCTTCCCTCCCAGTCTCAGCTCATGCTGAGGCTGTGGGCACCACGTTCAGTAATTTTACTAACAGATGGCTTGTTCATACAACTCTCGTTTATGTAGGCGCCCCCGTGCATCAAAATGCAAATCTGTAAGTTGAGGGAATCCTTAGGCCAATTACTAAGCCTATAAAAGTTTATGCTTCTGAAAAAAATATGCATAGACAGTGTATACGCACATCACCCACCAGCTCCCTTCATACACACCCTCAGAACATGAAAGTTACATGGCTAAAAAAACAGAAAAGATTCAAGCCTTTTATCAGTATGAAAATGCAACTTCCTAAGAAGTTCACATCATTGACAGTTATGTCTGGGATTCATGAAGGCAGGACACTGTATATCTTTCCAGTGTGGGAGGGGAAAAAAGAAGGGAGCCTCAGGCCCAGACCAGAGGTCATTATCATTTCCTCTAGGAATTTTTCTTGGCTCTCAAGGGCAGAGAATTGACAGGTACAATGAGTTCATGGCTCAACTGGAAAAATCCAATTAAGGATTTGTCTTGGATCAGCTCTGTGGTAGGTCCTTCGAAGAGAAGGAAATGCCTTCTTGTGTCTGGGACATCTGATTCTCCATTAGGCAGCCATGGAAGCTACGCTTAGGACGTTTCCAGGTGGGCATGACTACATGCTTATCTAGAGTCTGTACTGCATGATCTAGGAGTAGTGTGACCAACTATTCCAGTTTGCCCAGGACTGGGGGGCTCCCAAACTGGAACAAATTGGTAACCCCATATCTTGCCTCAGGAAATTGAGGCCTATAGTGCCCTCGAAGAGATGCAAGTAGTCTTCCTTCTTGGTTCTTTAGAATAAGCAAATTTTCTGTGAAGGACCAGATAGTAAATACTCCAGGCTCTGCAGGCCATATGGTGTCTGTTGCAACTAGTCAGCTGGGCAGTGGTGGTGTGAAAGTAGCCATAAACAATGTGTAAATATGTGCATGGCTACATCTCAATAAAAGGTTATTTGCAAAAATGGGCCAGATTTGGCTGATGGGCTGTACCTTGCCAACCCTTGTTCTAGAAGGTGTTTATTTTTTTCTTCCTTTCTTTCTAAATCACATGTATTTACACAAATATGTACATTCCCTGTAACTTTGGTTAGGAAGCAAGACAGCGCAGTGGTTGGAGAGGGCTTGGACTTTGGAGTCAGACAGACATCACATTGAATCCTGGCTTTGCCACCTGTTATCTGAGTGACCTTGAGCATTTACATCTCTGAGCCTCAGTTTGTTAATCTATAAACTAGGAATAATACAAATGGGATCTGCCTGCCCAGATTGAAGGGACTGGGATATAGACCACAACACTGGATGGGAGAAGTATCAGAGAGCACGCGGCCATCTCTAACCCATTGTAGGAGTGGACCCGGACGGGTGACAAGTATATCCAGCACTTACCTCCTCATTAACTACAGCTAATTGTTGGAGTCAAAACACTCAATACAGCTCCTCTCTTTGTGGGATTTACAGTCTGGTGAAAAATGTAGATGGCTAAACAGGCAATTATAATAAACAGGGTTAAATGCCAGATAGTGAGAAGGCAAGAGTGGAAACCCCTTCAAAACCCCCCCCCCCTTTTTTTTTAGTGAGAAACAAGATTCAGTGAAGGGAATGTTTCTTATACTGCCTTGGAGAGCTGTAAGGAGCAACTGCTCAGGGGTTTCTGGGGGCCGATGCTGGTGCAGGTGGCTTCTCCTTGGGTGTGCACCTGGGTGGGGCCATTTGCTGCAGGGATGTGGGGTCAGGATGTGTATAGAGGTGTGTTTGTATGTCTCCTGGTGGATAATTTGTGGGTGTTTGGCTATCTGATGACAGATAAAGGGCAACTCTGATGTAACAAGAGAAATGTTTGCATCTGTGACTTGAAGAGACAGATTTTAGGGCTGGAAGGGTCTTAGAGATGCCTACTCCAATTCCTTGTCGTCCTCCTGTCTTACAGGTGACTAAATGGAGGACTTGTCAAAGTCACTCAAGTAACTGGCCTCCCGATTTCTCATCCAAATAATGTGTTACGCAATGTAAGACCAGTTAGGTTCTGGAAAAACTCAGCAGCTGAGTTCGAACAATGCTCATTCACTGGCCCCACCTGATTTTGGTTGACAGAGGAAGGCAGGGTAAGGATTGGGAAGACTCCTGTGACTATTTATGAAAAAGGATTAGTCACAGTGCCAGGCAGGTTCTCAGAAAGGACTAGGTGAATTTGGGCTTACATTTTGATTATGCTTCATCTAAGGTAAATTCAAACTTGATATTTAAAAATTTCAACCTAAACTAAAATTCTTACACTTTCATTTAAATTAATAAAACCCCCAATTTAAAACGGCATGAACTGGGAGTGTGATTTCAGGGGAGATGCTGTTGTGTTCCAAGATGCCCTTAATATGCTCAATGTATTATTTGGTTTATGAAAATCTTGGACAAGTTTCAGAAGATAGAAAGGACCTTTGCCCAGAATCAAATTTATAATGTCAGGAGAAGCACGCAAGTTCTTGACCTGGGGCTTTAGGTTACAGTCCTGCATGTCCAGCTCCAATGCATAAAACTGAGTGGAGTCCTGGCCTCCGATGGCCCTCCGATGTAACCATGTTATGGGACATTGCAGTGATGTCAGTTCTGATACCTGGCTAGAGAGGTGTGATTCAGTCCCACAGTGTGGGAATCTCTTCTCCCAGATGCAGTGGTGCCAAGTATGAAGTCATTGGTATATGCTTGGAAGATGCTGGCTTGTGTTTCCATCCAGGAGATGCTGCCCCTGGGCTTGACCTGAAAACAACCAAGTTCAAGGGGTTATTAGATACTTTAAGAATGCTTTATAAAAAAAAAAAAAAAAAAAAAAAGATTGGTGTAGGAGCAACAAAACATATAGATAATCTAAAATAAAATAAGAATCACACACTATTCAAAGACAATTACATCTAAGATTTTAGAGGGTACTCTCCCAGACCTCTTCCTATATGTGGCGTGAATATATTTTGTAAGCAAAATTGAGAGCACACTGTAAAGCTCTGTGAAACTGAGCAAGTGGCATAAACTTCCTGAGCTTCAGTTTTCTGTTCAGCAAAACAGAAGTGATGTTAGCTGGAGGAGTATTGTGAGGAAGCCAAGGGACACAGACAGGCCATGGATATGTGCTCCGTGGATGTCCCTGCTAAGCCCAGCCTTTGAGTCATCCCACGAGTGAAAGAACCCTGGGTGCTGCCAGCCCCTGGCCATTTGAGCCTCCCTTAGCTGTTTAAGTCTTAGACGTCAGACACTGTGGAGCAGGGACAAGCCATCCCCTCTTTGCTCTGTCCGAATTCCTGACACACAGAAGCAGAGCACATATAAAACGGATTGTTGTTCGTTACATGTGGGATAGTTTGTTTTGCAGCAATACAGTCTATAACTGGACTCTCAATTGAGTGAATTAAGTAATTGCATTTGGGGATCACTTCAGAGAAGCCCCTCACCCATGTGTGGCAATATCCCTTCTCACTTCCTCAAGGAACTTGTTCTTTGGGTTGTTTCCTCTCTGTCTTGACTCTTCTGTCTCTGTGTCTCTTTCCATTCAGCCTACAAGCAGACTCAAGACTTCCCTAAGGGAAAAATCTCTAAGCCCTGTCTCCACCATTTTGGTGAAATACCAATCTTTCCCTCATGAATTCTTTACGAATTCCGTCCTTGGAAGGATGTTTCATACTTCCTACCTTGGCCAGGTTCCGTCTGACTTGTACGAGTAGGTAGTCTGTGTCAAGCTCAGCGTAAGGCTCTACCCAAAGGCCATGTCATTCCACTCGATCACGCTCAGTACCTGAAAGTCTCCTGTCCCTCAGCTTCCAGGTTCCCTGCTGCTCCTCCTTCCTTACTGAGGGGTCTTTGACAATTTCCTTCCTTTCTCAGTCTATAAATTATCCCTGGGTGGTCTCCTTTATTGCCATTCTTTCAGGGACCATCTCCGTGTGGACAATTCCCAAATCGACATCTCCATGAGGAGCTCTTAAGCTTCAGAATGAAATCTAACCTGTCCAAGAGACATCTCCAGTTATTTCTTCCATGCTTCAAACTGAAGATGCACAGAGCTGAACTTAATTACCTTTGCTCTTTAAAATCTACTTCAGTTTTTGGGGTTTTCTCACGGCAGTATCAGGTACTCAGTCAGACTTTAGCTTCCGGAGTCAAAGAGATCTGGGTTCAAGTCATGACTTGGCCACTTAATAGACATGTGTCCTTGAGAGGGTTACTTCACTTCTCTGGGCCTCAGCTTCTCCTCTGTAAAATGGGAACAATGGTGTACTTAACTCACAAAAATACGAGGAGGTTGTAGTTGTTGAAAACTGTAACATTTTTATTAGTAGTAATTTATTATTAGTAATAATTTAAAAGTAATGTCACCTTTCTGAGCATAATATAGTACGTACTTATTCAGAGTATTTGGAAAATTGTGGAGAGTATTTTGTCATTCTAGGATAAGCACTGCTGACATGCTAATGCGCTTCCATTTCTTTGCCTTTTTGTACTGTGTGTGTGCGTGTGCGTGCGTGTGTGTGCGTGCGTGTGTGTGCGTGTGCGTGCATGTGTGTGCGTGTGTGTGTGTGTGCGTGCGTGTGCATGCGTGCGTGCACGTGTGTGTGTGTGCGTTTAAAGACCAGGGTTCTCTCCACAGCTCTACCCATTCTCCAGCCTCTCAGTGTGGAGGGCTTGGTGGTATTTTTTACCTTCTCTCTCATATGCTCATCCAACAAGTCACTACATCTTCAGATTTCTCTCAGATGCAATTTTCCTTCTTCCACACTGCCATTCTCATAATTTACTTGATTTTACAGTCTTCAGGCTCTTTCTCAAATTCCTTGTGGCTGATTTCCCCAAATCACAAATCTGAATGTGCCAACCCTTTTCTGAAAACCCCTCTCTGGCTGCCTTTGTTCTGGTCTCAAGCCTGCTCCTTTCTCTCCAGCCTCCTTCCTCATCTCACCTGTATCCACTCCAGCCACATTTCCTGGAGGCTTCAGGCCTGGCCATGTCTGTGCTCTTATTATATATGCTCTTATTATTATTATTACGTGCATGACTTTGGTCAAATGACACCTTTGAGCCTTGTGGGGTTTTGTTGTTATTTGTTTTCCATTTTTTTTTTTTTTGGTCTTTTTAATAGGGTTGTTGAGATGCTCCAATGGGATAACAGAAAGGAAAGTGCTTAAATGAAACACTCTGCAAGTGTTCTTTATACGGTTATTATTAACTGAAAAATAAATAGCAGATGAGTCTCCATCTGGTCTTGCTTGATGATCACGGTCGATGCACAGAGTCTTGGTTGGGGATGGGACGTCCCACGTGTAATCCAGGAGCTGTGTGCCTCTGGGCACGCCCTACTCCCAGTTTTCTCTGGGTCAGATGAGGATATCTGTGGTCCTCCCCACCCTCTAGTGTTCTTGTGAGGCCCAGGTGAGATAATGCATGTTAAACATCCGCTGTGGTTAGAGTGTCTGGAAAAGGTACTGGAGATTTACAAATGTGCGGTGCTTATTCTGGCGAGCCTGGCACCCTCCTGGGAGGACATGTTCTTGGCCCCTGCCTAGGATCCCCAGTCCCAGACCTGCTTTGAGGCTCATTTGATTGATGCCATGTTTTCTGGCTCCAGATGAAGCTGCAGGCTAGTTCCTGCTTTTGGTTTTATGGCAGTGCCACGGTGGCCTTATACCAAGACTTGCCTCTCCCAGGTGCTTGCTGGTGAATGAACATCTACCCTGTATCCAGGAGGAACAAACCCTCCTTTTCTACTCTCTGTTGCTCTCACTGATGTTATATCAGGGAAGCATTCCACGACTTCCCAGACGAGGTCAGCCCCCAGCAGCTCTGCAATCTGGTGCTCCTGTTTGTTAATGTTGTAATGTTATCACAGTTATTATGGTATCAGTGTTTGTGTTTGTTATCAGTCTCTCTCCTGTACCATATCTGGTTCACTGCTATTTCTCCTCTGCCTAGCACAGTGCCTGGCACAGAGAAGATGTCAATAAATATTTGTTAAGCAAAGAAATGAAAGAATGTTCTGTACTTATTTAGTCCCCACTATACGCATTGTCCTACTTCAGCACCTTTGCTCCTGCTGTTTGCTCAGCCAGGAATATGCTCTCCTCCCCTCCCTGCATACACACACACACACACACACACACATGCATGTGCACACCCCTATTAAATGAGACAATGCATGCAAAGCAATTAACCCAGTAGCAATCACAACAAGAGCACCTAGTAGGGATTAGCAGCCGCTGCTGCATGTCCATCCTGCTGAGCTGCTAATCCACATGTTACCTGTCTGTCCCACTCATGGCCTGAACATGCAGCATGTGCTCACTCAGCACTGTTGCATAAATGCACAGTCCCGGAAGTCTGTCTGCTTTCATGGAGATGAAATGGCATCTATGGAGCCACGTGGTAGGTTTTTTTTTAACTTGTTTTCCAGATAAAGAACTGGTGGTTTAGAGTGAAGAAGAATCTTGCCAGTTGTGCCCGGTCCTGTGCTTGCCTCATGGGTGAGGGTGGGGAGGTGGGCAGATAAAAGGGAGAGTGACACAGGACAGAGCCCTTGTGCTTAAGGGTCATGAAGTCTGACTCTGCAGGAAGCGGTGAACTGTAGCGAGTGCCCGGATCGACCCTGGAGTCAGACAGATGGGGCTTGAACCTTGATGCTGCCCCTCATCATCCTTGAGACCTTGCAAACTTACATAACCTCTTTAAGCCTTGATTTTCATGTACCTAAAAATGGCATCCAATAAGCCCAATGTCACTGGGTGGGTGTCATCCATGGAGCGCCACATGGTGAGGACTAGATAAATGGTGGCTGTGTATTGCTAATCATCCTCCCTGTTTTCCTACAAGAAGGGGTGTGTTGTTTCTCTCTCCCACCCACGTGGAGGTGGAGGAAAGACTTCCCTAGTAATCTTCCAAACCTCCCTTCTCTCTCCACCACTCAGTGGGTGCTTGTGCTCTCTCTTCCCTGACATTTTGCACGCGTCAGTGAGTGCAGCAGGGAAAAGTCACCGTGTACGAGCCTAATTGAGATGAAGATGTTGGCAGCAGCCTCTGCACACAGGTGCCTGGATAAAACTACAGATGACTTCTGTGGTTTAATGATCTTCCCTGGGGTAATATAGGCTTCCATCAATTGGTGTCTTTGGGAGTTGTTCCCTTGCTGGCTAACTAGCCACCTGTCACTCAGAACCCAAAGTGAAGTCTACACCATGGTCTCAGCATGGAGATGGGCGGGGGCCACCGTTCTGGTATTTGATGAGCAGAGTTATTGCTTTAGAAAAGCTTGAGCCAGAGCACTGAAGGAGCGGGAAAAAAGAGGACCCTGCCATGATTAAATATTCATCGAAGTCACCCCGGCCCCGAATGTCAGAAAACGACAGCGACGCCACCTAAAATAAATCAGATGATGAGGCTCCAGAAGATACTGAGGGAATCTTCCTTCCTTCCTCCTCCAGTCCCCACCCCTTTGATTAGATGAGTGTGTTTTCCCTGCGCTAAAATATTCTTGCTGTCTAAAGCAGCTTTTCCAAAGGCCAACTCCTGACTTTTCAAATTATGTCCAAGTGACAGCCGAGGGCTCTTCATGTTCCAATAAGCTGTGTTCACAGTCTGGACAGATTGGCCAAGGTGAGAGGCAGAGCTGAGCCTTCCTGTGAGCAGAGGGCCTGGGCTAGGAGAAGGGCGCTGGGCTGGGCCAGACCATGCAGTGTGGCTTGACGCTGCCACTGCCCCCCAGTCCATGTCTCCCCCTTGCTAAGGTCACTGGTGGCCTCCCACATAGGATGTCGTCCCTCTGCCCTCTGTCAAGTTCTGAGCACTTGACTTTGTGGCTCATGAGTTTTGAAAATTTCTCCTCTAAGGCTTGTGGGACAGCATTTTCATCTAAATCTTCTCTTAGCTGTTTGCAACTTCTCACCCTTCCTCTGCTGACCCTGCATTTAGATGTCCCTTTAAGTTCCCTTTTCATTTTGTTTCTCTTTTAGCTCCGAGCATTCTCTCTGGATGATCTTATTTATTTTGGGGATTGTAATCAATATTTGAGGTAGACGGAATAATGCTCTCCCCCTTCCAAAGAAGCGCTTGTCTTAATCCCCAGAATCTATAAATATGTTACTTTACATGGCAAAAGGGACTTTGCAAATATGATTAATTCAAATGTTTTAAAAAGGGGGAGATTATCCTGGCTTATTTGGTTGGGCTTAATGTATCACAGGATCCTTAGCAGGAGAAGCTCAAGGTTTAGAGTCAGACAGAGGAAAAGAGAAATTAGAAGATGCTACATTGTTGGTTTTGAAGGTGGAGGAAGTGGCCCCAAACCAAGGAACGCGGATGGCCTCTAGAAGGTGGAAAGGCAAGGACACACAACAGTTTCTTCCCTTGAGTCTCCAGGAGGAATAAAACCCTGCTGATACCTTGATTTTGGTCCAGTGAAACCCGTTTAAACTTCTGACCTCTAGAACTGTGAAATAAGTTTCTGTTGCTTTAAGCCACTAAATTTGTGGTTATTTGTTATAGCAGCAATAGAAAACTAATATAATAATCTACACAAAGAGAAAATCTACATAAGGGTTTGGGGATTATGACAAACTAGAATTGAATCCTGGTCCTGTCTCTTATTAGCTGTTATTTAATCTCGATGACACTAGTATTTCTCACCTATACACTGCGGAAGAGACTGCCTCTTTAACAAATGGTGCTGGGAGAACTGGATATCAATATGCAGGAGAA
>NW_007726601.1:119673-121075 GCF_000696425.1 Galeopterus variegatus | reverse complement strand
TTCGGTAATGGGCCACAATAATCAACCACATTGTATATCGACAAAATAAAATTAAGAGAAAAATAAATAAATATAAAATAAAAATAAAATGTTGATTGTATAACCATGGGGGGGGGGTGAAGTATTTCTCACCTATAAAATGAGGAAAATAAAATCTGTTGCATCTCAAATACATCTGGCCTGCTCTCAACCCCTCTTCTCATATGTCACAGTCAAAAGACCCATCCATCTGCATGATCAGTTTTCTCAGAAATGCCGCAGGAAATTTTATTCTTAACACACAGCCAATTTTCTTAAAATGTTCGTTTCCAATCTCTCTCTTTGTTTCTGTCACTTTTCCTCCTTTTTTCTGAGTGTGTGTATAATAGGACATTAAAATGGGACCATTTATGCCTCTGTGACTTCAGCAAGAATAAATGATTAGGGAAGAACCCCTGTACTCCAAAGGAAGTGCTGGGCCATGTTCACAGGACTTGGGATGGAGGAGGCTGAAAACTAGGACCTTCCTTGTCCATCAGAAAGGACTGCACTGAGCTGGAGGGCACTTCCATCACTGGTGCTAATAAGGAGTCTGGAGTCTTTCCTATGGACAGCAATTAGCTGAAGCTCCTGTGATCTTCCTAGAGGAGAAATGGAGTCCCCAACAAGAAAGAATCTCTGTGCGGTAAGCCACCAAATGCCTGGGCTGAGGGTTGGAGTTGAAGGTGGGCCTTGGAGAACAGACACTGCTCATAAGAAAGTAATTAAAAGTTCTTGGTGGGGAATCTCTGAGAAACCTACCAAGTGCCTCTTGGGAAGAAAAACCAGACTTTACTACCTCCAGGTCTAGAGAGTACTAATACTGGATAGAGACAGTATCAGCTGAATAGACTTGGGCCTTCTCCTCTAATTCCTTTCCCCATGGGTCTAACTCTGAAATATTCAGGAGCCAGGGCTGGCCATCTGGGGGAGGTAAAAGAGAAAAGCAAGGTGGGCCAAGAGATAGAGCAAAAATCCACAACATATCACAGGCTTTGGGGTCTGCAGCTGCCTTGGACCTAGGACAGGTGAGAAGTTTGAACTCTGAATGAAGCCCAGAGCTAAATCACTGTCCTGACTTACAGGTAATAATTACTAAAGTTAGAATGGTAGTTGTTGCTGTTTTGGTGGCCAAAAGCGATTGGAGATTTTATTACCTAGTAGGTACTGGGTGAACTATGAAAACTACCTGAGCTTTCATCCAAGAGTCAAGGGGAGAAATTGCAGAATTAGTTTGAGGGGCAGTGGTCAGAAATGGAAAAGCTGCTTTCTCCTCTCACCCCAGTGAGTTCAATCCCATGGCTATAGCACAAATGTTATTCCCCACAGCCTGACAAAGCAGCTGCCCCATTCCCTTGTAGCCCACCTCAAACTCCCCCAAACT
>NW_007726601.1:117381-119134 GCF_000696425.1 Galeopterus variegatus | reverse complement strand
CCACAGCCTGACAAAGCAGCTGCCCCATTCCCTTGTAGCCCACCTCAAACTCCCCCAAACTATCTCCCTGCATTCCAATCTGAGTTGGGTTTTTACCTCTCACCCCCTTTTCTGATTTGTGATCCCCATTCTTCCCTCATTAGAATGTAAGCTCCACGGAGGCAAAGACTACTGTTTCTTCATGGCTCTGTCTCAGCACCTAGAGCAGCACCTCTCACACACTAGGTGCCCAATTAATATTTGTCTAATAAATAAGTCTCCAGGACAAATAAGTCTTGTCTTTCCGAGCATCTCTCAATTCTCAGCAGCACCCATTGCCTTGGTTAATATAAAATCCATGTCCAAGATTCTTTCTCTTTGACACAAAGAGAGGGGAGAAGACAGAAGAGAAGAGAGGACAGGAGAGAGGAAAAGGCAGGAAGAAAGAGAAAGCAGGAGAGACGATAAGTCTGTATTTCTCTGTCTCAAAGGGTTGTTAAAAAGATGAAATGGAATAACGTATGAGAAATGCTGAGAACATTCTGTGGAATGTACATATGCTCAAGATATTTCTTACATGCCACTAATGCTTTACTAGTTCACTCTTGTCCAACTGTCTGCTTGACAATTCCCTGTGGATAATCCACCAGCACCTCAAGGGCAAAATATCTCAAATGTAAACTCATCTGTTTCCTATCAAACCTGCTCCCATTTCCTGTATTCCCTCTAGGAATTAGTAAAATAGCAAAACCCTCTCACCTCCAAGTCAAAGTAGTACCTCTGACTTCCTCTTCCCGCACGTCCAGCTGAGCCCAAATCCTGCGGAGCCTGCCTCTGAATGCCTCGGGGACATGTTCATTTCTCGTCACTCCCACTGCCACAACTTGAACCCAAGCCCTTGCATTGGTCTCCTGTGTTCATGCAGCCCCTTCTTGTGATTCGGTTCTCTGTTCTCCAACTCCCACTCCACACGGTTGAAAATTTAGCCTTGCTGAACATATATTCCATCATATCAGCTCCATGCTCAGAACTGCTGATGTCCTTTGCCTGCGGAATGAAATGCAGCCTGCACAGCAGGAGGCCTAGGTCTCTCAGGGTGCTTCTCTTCAGCCTGTCTCCCCTGCGTTCTGCTTCTCCAAACTGCTCCTTGTCCTTTGGAGAATTTCAAGCTGTTTCGCAGTCTCTTTATGCCTAGAATGTTCCTTCTCTCCTTTCCTGTCTTCTCAAAATTCCTACTTTCTGTCCAGTCTGTCTCCAGGTTACCTTCCCTAATAAATAACCCCCCTCTTTTCTCTGTGCTCTGTGCTCTTGGTTTTCACCTCTCTTGCAGCATTTAGATGGTACCTTTAATTATACATGTGTTTATATCTGTCTGTCTTCCAAATGGATTGGATGTTCTTTAAAGGTATACTTTACATCTTGTCTTGTCTCTTCTCTTCTCCTCTTTTCTTTTTTTTTCTTTTCTCTTCTCCACCCATCAGTGCTTAAAACAAGATAGAGCTGAGGCCGTAATTCTTTGGATGAATGGCACAAACTCTTATTCCATTTCTAACTAGTTGTGTGACCCTGAATTTGAGACCTAACCTTTGCAATGACATGGGTAATGGTAGATAAAAGTTTTTTTTTTGGTCTCTGAAACTTTCTTTTTAAAAAATTAGATATAATTCTCATACCACAAAAAAACACCCTCTTTTACGTGTGTGATTCAGGGTTTTTAGTATATTCAGTGCAACTATCACCACTATCTAATTCCAGAAAATTTTCATCACATCCC
>NW_007726601.1:85570-116973 GCF_000696425.1 Galeopterus variegatus | reverse complement strand
TTTAGTATATTCAGTGCAACTATCACCACTATCTAATTCCAGAAAATTTTCATCACATCCCAAAAAAACTCCATACCCTTTAGCAGTCACTCTCCTTTCCCTACTCCATCAAGTGCCTGGCAAACACTTGCCTACTTTTTATCTCTATGAATTTGCGTATTCTGGATAGTTTATATAAGTGGAATCATGTAACATGTGGTCCTTTTTGGCCAGCTTCTTTCCCTTAGCATAATACTCTCAAGGTTCGTCCATGCTGTAGCATGTATCAGTACTCCATTCCTTTTTATGGCTGAATAATGTTCCATCACAGGAACATACACACTTTGTTCATTCATCAGTTGATGGACATTTGGGTTGTTTCCATTTCATGGTCACATGGTATGAATTCAAGGTTGACTGAGGAAACACGCACCTTTCATAGAGCTCAGGGCATGTTATGATTTCATTCCACAGTTGTTTACTGAGGACCAATTCCATGCCAGACACTGTTCTAGGTGCTGGAGATTTAGCAGTCAATGAATCAATAATAAATCCTGCCCATAGGGAGCATGTATGTTCGTTGGGGGGACACAGGTAATATACAAAATAAATGAGTGAAATATGGAGTGTACCAGATGGTGTAAGAAGGATATGGGAAAAAGTAAAGCAGGGAAAGGGGAGGTTGCAATTTTAAATAGGGTTTACAGGGGAAAACCCTGCTGAAAAAGATGACATTTAGTCTGAGATTAAAGGAGGTAAGGAAGAGCCTTGGGGCACAGGGAATAGCAAATTTCAAGATATAAGCAAGTGAGGCTGGTGGACTCACAGACCAGCATGGAGGCCAGTGTGGCTGGAGTGGAGGGAGTGAAGGGGACTGAACAGGAGACGTGGAGGAACCAGAGGGCCGGGAAAGGTGGGGCTTCAGCTTTTGCTCTGAGTGAGACAGGGGCCAATGAAAAGACTCAAGCACAGGAGTGACATGATCTGACATGTTTTTACAGGTTCTATCTGGCAGTGTGCGAGGATAGACTGCAGAGAGGCAAAGACAGAACCAGACTCGAGTTAGGAGGCTAATGCAACAGTCCAGGTGACAGATGAGGATGGCAGGGACCAGGGCTAGAAGAGGAGATGATGAGCAGTGGTGGATTCTGGAAAGAGCACTTATCAATTTAAAAGTATGTATTGAGCACTTACTACTTGACAGGGATAGTTATAGGCACTGGGATTCTACAGGGATCATATACATGCATGTATATTAAAATACATGTGATAAAATAAGTGCAACCACATTTACCACTTCTCATTCACAAATTGATCCCAAAGTAGATTTATGTCATCATTCATTTATTGAATTCACTCAACATTTATCAGGTGCCTACTATGTGCCAAGCCCTTTGGGACTTGCTGATATAGAAGAGTAAAAGACATGGTTTTGTCCTCAAAGACACAACCAAAGGTACTGACCTGCAAACCATGAACTAAATAAATGGTCAGTGTTTACATCGCCAGGGTTTGGGAGCGCTGTTTTGTAATGTATTAAACTAATGCATAGGTGCTTAATAAATATTCACTGAATTGATGAAGGAAAAAGGCTACACTGCAAAGTTATTTCTGCCCCCATTTGTCCTGAACTCAATGGTCGTGTTCTCTTCTTGTGTTTCTCACTTGGGGGAGGACACGGTGCTGATAAGCAGAGTTGGGGAATTTCTGGGTGCACTCACTCTCTGCAAGGTAGCGAGATATCAGAATGTCAAAGACATCAGGCCAGTGTGGGGCAAAGAGCTTTCCGATTGCATCCCTCTGGTCTCCTTGAAGAGCACATGTGCCAGAAGGTCATCCTCAGTCCAGGCGGACCCAACTCTGTATCATCCATGTGGTCCCAGAGTGTGAGGTCTCCCAGTGTCAGGCTTGAGGTTTTGAGTTGTTTTTCATTGTTGGCTTGGTGAATCTGCTCACATCCTCTCAACAGTGGTGGCCCACTTTGCATCTGGCATTTCCATAATTGGACAATAAAACTGGCCTCCCAAGCCAAATGCAGGTCTCACCAAGTAGTGTGATGCTGGAACAAGCTGGAATGAGACAGTGACAAGGAAGTGAGACATCCTTCCTCTCTCCCATGTAATCACTAAGAGGCTTGGGCAGAGTTGGGAGGGACTTTCCACTTTCATGTCCCCTGGGTGAGATAAATCAAGAAAGGGGAGCCAGAGTGTTGGCTGTCCTGTGCTTTAACTACATAGCCTGGTGACCTGTGGCTTTAAAAAGAAGAATTTGTATCAAGGGCTTTTCCTTCTTCTTGGGCCATCTGCCCTGGGCCCAAGGAAACAGTGCCTCAGATGCTCCAGTTCATTTTCTCTACTGACACCCATGAAGGACACGTTGGCCTTACCAAAGATTTTTTTCATTGAATGAAGATGATAGTACAGTTGACATGAACTTGTGGCTCGTTATTTTCCAGACACTGTGCCAATTACCTAACATACATCATCTCCTTAAGTCCTCAACAACGCTATGGGGGGGATTCTTATGAATACTGCCTTACATGGGAGGAAACGAAGCTCAGAGAGGTAACATCCCCAGGTCCCAGAGGTAGAAGACAATAGAGATGGGATCCCGACCTCAAAGTCCAGCTGCAAAGCCTGTGCCCTCAACCGCAATCGTGTTTATCTGCATTCTCAGGGAGGGAATGGGCACGCACAAATGGGAGGTGCAGGCCTCATCCACAGCATCACGGCCAGACTAAGGTGCTTCCAGCTTCAGTTCCCAGGTGGTGAAACTGAGCATTTTATGGCCAGACTGGGGTGGATGGTGGTGGTAGCATTTCATTTAAGAAGTTCCTATTTGACCACTGAGCACTAATCACACAGACGAAGCATGAACATATTTGGAGGCAACTATCATGAGAATGTAATTTCTTTTTGTTCCTTCCTCTGTTTATCTTTCTACTAAGCACAAAAAACAAGTGAAATGTAATATAAAATTATGAAACTTATAAGAAAATAGCGTGTTTAATGTAAATATTGCATGTTTAATAGCTGCAGCTCAAGGTCAAAACACCATCGATCTGAAAACTGTTGCCCTGCTCTGCGGTTATTCTGAGCTTTTTGTCTCATCTCTTGCTGACGAGTCAGGCAAAGAGAAACAGCTCCAGATATCGTGGTTCCTGACACTCCATTTCAGCTTGATATTTGTGGTGGATTTAATTGGCCTCAGAATTCTTAAAGAATCCACAGAGCATTTTGTACAATTCATACAACCATGCTGTCCTCTAAAGTAGAACTTTATCATCTCAAGATAATTTAGTGCTTTAAATCATTTTAGGAGCTCTGTTGGGCAGTTATTCCCCTCTCTAAATAACACATAAAATTAAAGCTTTCAAATTATTACTTAATAAGGACTTATTTCATATATTATTTCAAAGCATGAAATATAGGGGAGAAAATAATCAAAAAGGTTACAGAGATGAAGGAAGGTTGTGGTCACATTAACCTAGAAAATTTAAGAGCCCATCTTCTGTAAAGTTTGCATTCTTTATAACTCTTTTCTCTTATTTCTAGTCTTTTTATGCCTTAGTTTGTCTTCCTCATATTCTACCAAATTGTTTTACTTCTTTCCATGCTAAATGTAGGCATAAGAAAATGTCACCATCTTCATACATCAGCGGGAAGAGAGTGTCCTTTTAAGTAACGTTACCCTTGTTTTACCCTGTCTTCATAGAATATACTGGAACAGATCTACCTGTTGTGATAACCCATTAAAAATGATGATTATAATACTACCATTTACATTGTTGAAAGCACATTATATATACGGACTTGAATTAAACCTATCAGCTCTATGACACAGGGATTATTATTCTGCTTATTTTATAGATTAGGAAACTAAGTTACAGAGAGTTGCATTTTGTTAAAGGTCATGTGGCTGGTAAATGGGAAAACTGGGATTTGAACCCAGCAATCACTACCCTACATCACCTACTGTTAAATAGAATTATTGCACTAACAAGGTTACCAATGAGCCGGCCCATAGTCAGATACCAAATCTGAGACTGTCACGGCTTTTTTTCTTTTTGCCACCTGGTATACATTGTCAAGCACACAGTTTAAAATGTTTCCAAATTAGAGTCCTTCCCTGCTCTTTCTTTGACAGTCTGGTGTCAACACTCTCAGCTCCAGGAATAGCTCTTGGAAAGTTCTTGCAGCAATTGCAAAAATATTCTTTCCCTCCCTCCTTCACGGGCTGGTTTCCAAGTCCTGGGTTATGGGTTTGGGAGTCTACACAATGTGAACCTGCAGGCTAGACTCAATTTGGAGTTCCAAAAGAGGGCCACTGTTTGGCAGCTGGACACAGAAGGGAGCAAAGTCATGTTACCTGCATCCCCCTGGATTTTTCTCTTATGAAGAGAATACAAGTGCATAACTTATCAAAATGTTTAGACAAATTTCTTGTACAAAAGTTAGCAATATCACTCAAAGTGAAGCTGAACTCTTCAGGCAGGGGTGTCCCATAAGGGAAATCTCTGAGCTCTGAAGTCAGGTGGGCATGACCTCTCTCCTCCCAGTACTGCCCTCTTATTAGCTGTGTTAAGTTAGGGCATGTATGTAACCACTTAGGGCCTTAGTTTTCTCATCTGTAAAATAGGGTAAGATTGGCTTTCTTACAGGACTATTCAAGGATTATGTCAGATATTATATATAAAGAATCCAGCTGAAAGCCTATGCACAGTATGTAGTAAATAAATGCTCCTGTATCTCCATTTGATGATGTGTATGTCTCTCTATCCTTTCCACTCTCCGACCAATAGCCTTTCTCTACTTTGGACAGTTGCCCAGATGAAAAGTGGCTCATTTGAAATGGGGTCTAGATTGTTGAATTTAATTCTATAGGCATTCCTTGTGTGCCTAGAACTGTAGTGACTTCTGGGAGGTGATGGTGGGGAATATAGGATTAGAGATGAGATTGTCCTTGCACCCAAAGAGTTTATTCTCAGATCCAGACACACACAAAGAAAATAATAGAAAAGAGTTTTAAAAAACTTGACAACATCGGGCCGAGCCTGTGGCGCACTCGGGAGAGTGCAGTGCTGGGAGCGCAGCAGCAGCTCCCGCCGCGGGTTCGGATCCTATACAGGGATGGCCCGTGTGCTCACTGGCTGAGCGCGGTGCGGCTGGTCTCAAACAAACAAACAAACAAACAAAAAACTTGACAACAAATCCATGCTGTAGAACTGATGTGAATCATGTAAATAAATGATTTCTGTGCTTCCCCCACTTGGAACTTCCCCCCTTCCCCCACGTTGATAGAAACGTGTGTCTAGTCATACATAGTTTGTCTTGTCTACTGAGCTGGTTCTGTGCCCACCTTGCTATATAGACCAGTGTTGTCCAACAGAAATACAGTGTAGGTCACATTCATAATTTAATTTATTTGTTTGTTTTCTCTCTTTTACTTACTTATTTATTTTTTGGTTTTATTTTTTTTAACATTTACTTGTATGTTTTTGTGGGCTACATACAAGTGTGTTATTTCAATACATGTATATACTGCACAATGATGCACTTTGGATAGATAGCATAGTTTCACATTCATAATTTTAGATTTTCTAGTAGCCTTATTTAAAAAGAGTAAAAAAAAAGAACTTTAATAACTATTTTTTTTACAATTTTTTATTTTATCAGTATATAATTTATCGATATACAATGTAGTTGATATTGGTGTCCCTTTACCAATTTCTTCTTTCCCCTCTGCATCAACTTAATAGCATATTTTATTTAACCCAATGTATTCAAAATATTATCAGTTTAATTGTCAACCAATGTAAAAAATTATTAGTGTGATATTTCCCATACTTTTTTTTTCATCCCAAGTCTTCAAAATATGGTGTGCATTTTATCCTCACAGCACATCTCAGTTTGGCCTGTCCATATTTCAGGTGCTGAATGACACATGTGGCAAGTGGCCCCATGCTGAAAGGTGCGGAGCTAGAAAAGATCTTGTATTCCTCATTATGTCTCCACTCTGTTCTTTTTTTTTTTTTCCTTTTTGTCTTTTTTCATGACTGGCAATGGATCGCAACCCTTGGTGTTGCGCCCGCACCTCGCTCAGCCAGTGAGCAGCCGGTCTGTATGTGGGATCCGAACCCTCGACGGGAGCGCCGCTGCGCCCCCAAGCGGCGCACTGTAGCAGTGCGCCACCGGGCCGGCCCTCCACTCTGTTCTTCTATGAAGGCAGACCCTTGGCAGTGCCCACGTGGTGTTCAGTGCTGTTGCTGTGTGGGTCTGAGTTCCATTTTCACGCTCTGCACAGGTCATCTACCTCTATCTAGTATTCTTGCTGTTGCTTAAGTGAGTGACACTGTTTTCCTTCTTTGAAGGTTGCCCATGAGCCCTCTCTAGTCACCCTGAGTCTCTAGTTGGTACCTTTGCATTGCTGGAATCAGAGAGAAACTTGTTCAGCACTTACGAACTCCATGACCTTGAACAGATTGCTTCATCTTTCTGTGCCTTGGTTTTCCATCTCTACAATGGGAATAAAGTTTTGACCCTAAAAGTTATCCTGAATATTAATTAATATATAGTTATAATACGTATTATATATTATAGTTATAATATAAATATATAGTATAGAATAATAGTATATTTTATTCTATATATAAATATATGAAATATATGTAGTCCCTAGCTCTCTGATTAGCCTAAAGATGCAAAAAATAACATTCTCTTTCAGTCCCTTAGAATTCTATACCTAGAGTTTAGGAACAATGGCAGCTAATATTTTTAAAAGGGCTGTCATTAGCCAGGCTATGTTTTAAGCACTTTACAACATTAACTTCCTTAAGATTCATTTTGCAACAATTTCACATAGGTACCATTTTACTCTAACTTTAAAGATGAGGCAACTGAGTCACAGACAGGTTAAGTAACTCACTGAAGATTTCTCAGCCAGTAAGTGACAGGGCTGGGACTGAGCCCCTGACAGTCTGGGGTCCTACACACTGTGCTGTAGTCCTCTGAGAATGATGTGTGACTCACTCAGCGTTTCTCACCCCATCCTGTTAGGAGTTTCAATCCCATGGGCCAGAAAGGCTTGCAGTCTGATGTACAGATCATTGCAAGTGCAAAACTGAACAGAGATATTCTTTTGTTCTATGAGGTCTGGTTGAGAAACTCATCCCATTAGGCAGAAGCCAGCTTCAAAATGTAGCTTCATTCAGCTCTGGATTCCTCAAGAAGCCTGGTGGTTGGAGAGCCTTTGGAATCAAATGGACCCCTGCAGACACAAAATACGGGACAGGAACTGTGTGCTGGTTGGTAGCCATTAGGGACTCTTAGACCCTCATCACAAAACCAAATTTCATAGTTCTGAAGCTTGTGGAACTTGTAGAAGAAGGTTTCTGAATGTCCTTACTTGTCTTAGAAAAGAGCTGCAGCATTTTCAAATTTAGAAAAAAACTCATTTGTTCAGTACTCTAAGAAGAAGTAAAGAAGATAGTGCTGAGAAAGTCCAGAAACAGGAGAAATCAATTCTGTCTGGGAAGGTACAGGGAGGAAGGAAGGAAGGAAACTTACCTTATTGGGTGCCAATTATATGCTGGGCACTTTTTCAGATGCCTCTAATTCTATGTGGTAGCTATCGTTAATTCTTTCTGCTGATTCTTTTTAATGGTTGAGAACAGATTCAGAGAGGATATATAACCTACTCCAAGTCACACAAAGTCTGGTAGTTGGGATCCAAATCCAGGTCTGACCCTGGTGTTCAAGTTCTAGTACACTGTGATGTCTCCATTGGGGTTTATAAACATTGATCAAGTGTCTGCTACTCATGACACTCCAATAAGAAAGCTTGGGGGATTGAATCCATTTTAGGAGGGAAATCTTTCTTTCTCATTTTCTACCATCCCCCTCCATCTTCCACCCCCTAACTCTTTGGCTGGCTTTGGAATTCTCATGAAATCAGACTCTTGTGTTGGTGTTTCCCAAATGTCTGGAAACAACACTACTAATAAGTATGAGATCGTGAGAAAGTTATTCTCTTTTTAATTCTCTTTCTATCTGTCTGGAGATTCTCAGTTTGGTGTGACTCTTTAACATCTCTCCAGCATTTGCTTCAGTCTTTTTAAAGGAAGATAGCAGAGAGCTCAGAACAGAGCTTCGGGTGGGCAAAATTATTCACTTGGCATTTAATAGCATTGCTCTATTTACATAGTATTTTTTATTTAAGGTAACTGATACTTATTATCCATTTATTGTAATGTGATAGTTTCCTTGTACAGTAAATTAAGATAAAAGTGAATCAGTTTAATATAGTGAGTAAATGATGGTATGTAAGGGGCACAGACCTGTCAGAATTGTAACGATGCTCTAGAAGTGGCTGAGATCTGGGAAACACTGATTCAGGCCAATATTGTCCTTGTATGGCAGGAATCAGGGTGCCAATGAGGGAAGTTTCTTGTTCGCCTGCAAACAACCCAGCTCAGATTCACACTGAGGCAAGAGCTGCACTGAGTTTTGGGGACTTGGTGAAAACTTCTGCCCTATCAACACCATGTGCCCTTGGGCAAGTCACTTGCCTTCCTGGAGCTTTTCTTTCTCCTGAATTACATTGATTTCTGGTGTCCTGTTATCTGTTTATTTATTTATTTATTTAATTTATTTGCTTATTCATTACTATATTTTTTTTAAATTCGAAGGTGTTGCTGAGGAGCAGTGGGGGGGGGAGGAGGGCTGTGGGGAGGGGTATGAAGCTGTGGGTGGTGGGGCAGTGCTGGCCCGCAGCTGGCTCCTTCGCTGGTCTGGTTGTGGATGGCAGCAGGGAGGGGCATGGCTGAGGCCCATGGGGTCCCTGCACTCTATCTCAGGAGCCTGGGTGGTTTCTGGTAGTGGCTTGGTTGTTGCTGGGCTGGATGCAAACATTGGGGAGCATGGCCGAGGTCCACAGCATACCCCAAACCCAGCTCGGGGACCCGGGGGGCTTTCAGTGGCAGCACAGTTGTTATCTGGAGTCCTTTACTGCTCCAAAATTTCTTTGGGAATATCCCCTGTCCCTTTGTCCTTTGATCTCAAGAATTCTGATGAAAGGCTTCATGCTCTGGTGGTAGAAGTGAGGAATGAAGGGGCAGGGAGAGAAGGTTGCCACCTTTTCAGCCTCATCAGCATGCTTTCTTGTCTGAGTGACTGGTTCAATTGTCCCCACAAAATGGGTTAAGGCAACAGCTCTTTTGAGAGTTGTCAGGAACCCCGTATGTTCCTGACTGCTTCAGAGGATGCTGTAGGACTAACCCTTCAGACAGCAAACTTTCTCAGGGTGGCTCTACTTGAAATGTATGCTTTTATTTTACTGATGGCTTTAGCTATATTAGTGACTTCCAGAATGCAAGAACAATATTGGTCCAATTTGTCCTGTAAATGGACAGTTAAATGTAAATATTATTTGGTTAATATTCAAATTCTTTTCACTATTTAAACATGGTTAATTAGGAAAGTTAATAATATCTTTTTGGTTTGGGATCTGCAGTCACAATAATGCCTTATATTACAACAGATGAGGGATCAACAAAATTTTTCTCTACAGGGCAAGATGGTAAATATCTTAGGCTCACAGACCATATGGTCTGTTACACTACTTAAATTGAGTATGGTAGTGTGAAAGCAGTCACAGACAAAATGTAAATGAATGAGTATAGTGATGTTCCAATAAAACTTTACTTACAAAACTAGAGAGCAGGCTAGATTTGGCCATTGGAACATGGTTTGCCCACCCGTGCACTAGAATGCACTTTTCTACCCTTTCTTCTATGGCGCATGCATGCATGCATGTACACTCACATCCTCAGTGACTTTAAGAAGAACGATTGCCTTGTGGTTAAGGAGGGCTTGGACTAAGACAAGACCTTTCTGTATATTCCACTTAATGTTTGTGAATCATAGAATGGACAAAAATTATTCATATATCTTTCAGGATTCTTTAAGAATTAAATGAAGTACAAATGTAATGTGCCTGCCACTTAGAAGTACTCAACAGATATAATATTCCCAACTCCAATCTCTACCTTAATACCCAACATAATATTACATTAAAATCATAGCATCTCCTTCCCTTACCCATATTCACAAAGTCCTTGTAGAACAGCCCCCACGTGAGCCTGGGTCGTGCAGACACAGTTTTCTCAGGTGCACTGTATGGCAGGAGTTTTCTGGCCTGCTCTTCTGAGTCTTGGGTGTGGAGAAAATCAAACAGCCTCTTCCAGGAATTCAGTGGAAAAGAATTTCTAGGCAGACTGCCTAAAAGCTACGCTGTATTCTTAGAAAGCAGCTGTTGTATCTGTTAAGCGTTGACTATGTGGGACCATTGGCAGGAACTGTCCTTTGAGAACTGACTCTGAGCCTTAGAGTTCCTGTGGCTGTGGATGACTTATACCACCACCCTCTCCATGAGCAGAGACCACCACCACCACCACCAAAAGAGTCCTAGAAGGGTGCTGTGTTCCAGAGATTTGAACCCCACAGAGTTTCTGCCACTTCCTGCAGACTGAGGCCACCATTAGTTCCAAAGCTAAAAATAGTGGAAAGGGGCAGCAAAGAAGACAGGACTTCAGCAAGTGACTTGGCTTCCTTCCTTCAGCTCTGCCTCAACAGGCCCTTGTGTTAGCCCAGCTGAGTTCACTCCCATCCTGCTGTGCTGGTTCAAGACCCCCACCAAGCCTGCTGCCTTGGAGTTATCGAAAGTTAGAATTAAAATGGCCTTTGAAAATATCTTAGTTTCACTCCTTCGTTTTCTAGCATAGGAGGCTGAGGCCCAGGACGGTTATGCCATTTACCTAAAATCATGAAAATGTAATACTAAAGCCATGTTTCCTGGACTTCTCAGTTTGGGGCTATAGTCACAGTGACATATCTGAATTTTTGTTTGAGAGTCTCATAAGAACTTAAGTATCAAGTGATGGAAGTAATGTTTCTCTTCTCTTATTTCCTACCTCAAATTACCAAGCAGCTCATTAGTGTACATATTTATAATTGGTATATATTTATATACAAGCATATATATTGATAGAGTTTGGATGTGTTGTCCCTGCCAAAACTTATGTGAGAATCTGATCCCCAATGTGGCAGTGTTGGGAGTTGAGTCACAGGAGAGGATCCCCCATGAATGGATTAATGCTCTCCCTGGGGGAGGAGGGGTTGTGAGTGAGTGCTCGCTCTATTAGCTCCTGTGAGAGCTGGTTGTTTATAAGACCCTGGCACCTTCTCTCTCTCTTTCTTGCTTCCTCTTGCCATGTTGTTTGCTTGTACCTGCCAGTTGCCTGCTCCTTTTCACCATGAGTAGAAGCAGCCTGAGGCCCATGACAGATGCAGCTGTCCTAGAATTGTAAGCCAAATAAACCTCTGTTCTTTATAAATTACCCAGTTTCAGGTATTTCTGTTCCAGATGCAGCTGTCCTAGAATTGTAATCCAAATAAACCTCTGTTCTTTATAAATTACCCAGTTTCAGGTATTTCTGTTATAGCAACACAAACGGACTAATACATATGTGTGTGTGTGTGTGTGTACATATATATACATGTGTGTGTATATATATACACTGATATGTTTATATATATACACATACACATATATACATACATATATATACACACACATATATACACACATGCGGATACTGAGGGGTGACTATGTGTACATATACGTACACACACACACACACACAGATACCCCTCAGTATCCATGGAGGATTTGTTCCAGAACCTTCTGTGGATACCCAAATCTGTGAATGCTCAAGTCCCTGATATAAAATGGTACAATATTTGTATATAACCTATACTCATCCTTCTGTAAACTTTAAGTCATCACCAGGTTACCTATAATACCTAGTACAATGTAAATACTATGTAGATAGGTGTTATACCAAATTGTTTAGGGAATAATGATGAGAAAAAAGTCCATACATGTTCAATTCAGGTGTAATTTTTTTTCTTAAATATTTTTCATCCATGGGATGCAAAACCCATGGATAGACGGCTGACTGTGTGTGTGTGTGTATGTGTGTATGTATATATGTGTGTGTGTGTGTATGTGTGTGTATAAAGTTTACTTTATTCACTCACTTATTGTTCATCCATTTTTTAATTATTCAGTGCCTTCTATGTTTTGATTACTGTAATTTGGATCCTTGTAGTGTTTGTGTGCATACATGCATGTGTGCATGTGCATGCTTGTGCATTTGTTGGGGGGAGAGGTTGTGGTACAATAGTAAGCAATTCACAGTTCTGGCTCTCAAGGAATTTACAGTCTCATTTACAGAAACTCACCAAGGGCTCAGGTGAGCAGATCTTACTGTGGTCTCTCACTGTGTGATGCTGCATGTTTCTGAAGGCTTCATCAGGGTTGAAGGATACGTTCTGTGTTGGCTCCTTCACAGAGCTGACAAGTTGGTGCTGGCTCAGGATCCTTCACTCCTCTATGCAAGGCTGCTTGAGTGTCCTCATGGCATAGTAGTTGGCTTCCTTAGAGGGAGCAATTCATGAACCCAAGGCAGAAGGCACAATGCCTTTTATGACCTAAACTTGGGAGTCACATACATTTTATTGGTCACGTAGGATTCACCATGGACCCCCATGGGAGGTGGCTATACAAGTAGGTGAGGACCACTGGGGGTCACATTGCTGAGTGACCTCCACATATTCAAATGAGAGATGTATGGATAATTATAACTGTGTGGTGAACACTGTGAGAGTGGAAGTCTAGAGTTTAATAGAGTACATGATAGGTATAAATAACCCTTATCTGGGGTCGGGGAGGGTGGCAGTAGGAGAGCTGATAAAGACTTTTTGGAGAAAGCAGTATTTAAGCTGAGGCCTGATGGTTGAGTAGGAATTGGACAAGCCTGGGAGAGAGGGTGTGGGAAGAGTATTCCAAGCAGAGGGAAAAACATTCTTTAGGTTGTGGCTAGAGTGACATTTCCTACAAAACTCTAGTCCCAGGAGATGCAGGACAAAATGAGTCCTGTGCTTAAATAAGTTGGGAAAATGCAGTATACTTCATTTCTTATGATAGATTTATAGTTCTCACTGATACAGAAAGGCTTGAGAAATTTTGCACTAAAGATACCTTTTAAGAATTCAGCCCCTAAACTCACTTGAACATGGGAAAGTTTAATGTTCTGTGGAGCCCATTTTGGGAAAAGCAGCATTAGGCAAATAAAGAGGTCTTCAAAAAGTTCATGAAAGGATTTGTATTATCTTTTAATTCAATTTTTCCATGAACTTTTTGAAGTACTCTCATATGTCGATGCTTTCAGTTGTTGCTAAATTCTTATTAGTCCTTCTTTGTAACTTGGATAAGGGAAGAAGCCATGCTTGTTGTCTTAAGTTTTCTCAAAGAGAAGGGAGCAGAGAATTCATTTGTTTATCCACTGCATAAGTGAACACTTTTAACTGCAAGAGATGAAGCTGATTTAAACGCTTAAACCAAAAGTGGGGAATTATGAGCCCACATAATGGAAAGACCGAGGGTAGATCTTCAGTCTCAACTGGACCCAGGTATTCAAACCAGACCATCAGGAATCTGGGTTGACCTTATTCTCAGTGAGGCTTTCCCCAGCTGGTGGCTAAGAAGACCACCAGCAACTCTAATTACTAATTACATCTGCTAATTACATCTGCTAGCTTAATGACTGTGGGCAAGAATGATAGCTGATTATTTCAGCAAAAGGCTAATCATGGACATTGGTTGGCCTGGCTTACATCGTGCATAAGGAGTATATAGTGTCACATATTGGCCTGATCTTGGGCAGATGCCACCTTTTGGAGACAAGAGCTTTGGGCAGTTCCATCGAAACCACATGTATTTAGAGAGAGGAGGAAGGAGTGGTTCAACAAATGGTAGAGAGGAATTCTTGAAAGAAGGCATTCAGGTAAATAAAACCAAAAGGTGTCTATTACTGCTCCATTTATTAGTTAATTACTTATTAAGTGTCAATTTCTTGGCTATGCAAGGAGACTATAGAGATTGATATTAATCCCTGTATCAAAGATCATGGAGTCATAAATACCAAAGAGTCACCCAAGCTTGGTCATAGTTGATGACTTTACTTCTATACCCAGTCTTCCAATTCAAGAGTTCCAATTCATGGGGCTGGCCCGGTGGCGCACTGCTACAGTGCGCCGCTTGGGAGTGCAGCGGTGCTCCCGCCGAGGGTTCGGATCCCACATACAGACCAGTTCCCGCTCACTGGCTGAGTGAGGATCGGGCACAACACTGAGGGTTGCGATCCCATTGCTGGTCCCGGTCTGGTACGGGAGTGACACTGAGGGTTGCGATCCGTTGCCAGACATGAAAAAAGACAAAAAAAAAAAAGGAAAAATTTTCTCAAAGAGAAGGGAGCAGAGAATTCATTTGTTTATCCACTGCATAAGTGAACACTTTTAACTGCAAGAGATGAAGCTGATTTAAACGCTTAAACCAAAAGTGGGGAATTATGAGCCCACATAATGGAAAGACCGAGGGTAGATCTTCAGTCTCAACTGGACCCAGGTATTCAAACCAGACCATCAGGAATCTGGGTTGACCTTATTCTCAGTGAGGCTTTCCCCAGCTGGTGGCTAAGAAGACCACCAGCAACTCTAATTACTAATTACATCTGCTAATTACATCTGCTAGCTTAATGACTGTGGGCAAGAATGATAGCTGATTATTTCAGCAAAAGGCTAATCATGGACATTGGTTGGCCTGGCTTACATCGTGCATAAGGAGTATATAGTGTCACATATTGGCCTGATCTTGGGCAGATGCCACCTTTTGGAGACAAGAGCTTTGGGCAGTTCCATCGAAACCACATGTATTTAGAGAGAGGAGGAAGGAGTGGTTCAACAAATGGTAGAGAGGAATTCTTGAAAGAAGGCATTCAGGTAAATAAAACCAAAAGGTGTCTATTACTGCTCCATTTATTAGTTAATTACTTATTAAGTGTCAATTTCTTGGCTATGCAAGGAGACTATAGAGATTGATATTAATCCCTGTATCAAAGATCATGGAGTCATAAATACCAAAGAGTCACCCAAGCTTGGTCATAGTTGATGACTTTACTTCTATACCCAGTCTTCCAATTCAAGAGTTCCAATTCATGGGGCTGGCCCGGTGGCGCACTGCTACAGTGCGCCGCTTGGGAGTGCAGTGGTGCTCCCGCCGAGGGTTCGGATCCCACATAAGAAGCCATGCTTGTTGTCTTAAGTTTTCTCAAAGAGAAGGGAGCAGAGAATTCATTTGTTTATCCACTGCATAAGTGAACACTTTTAACTGCAAGAGATGAAGCTGATTTAAACGCTTAAACCAAAAGTGGGGAATTATGAGCCCACATAATGGAAAGACCGAGGGTAGATCTTCAGTCTCAACTGGACCCAGGTATTCAAACCAGACCATCAGGAATCTGGGTTGACCTTATTCTCAGTGAGGCTTTCCCCAGCTGGTGGCTAAGAAGACCACCAGCAACTCTAATTACTAATTACATCTGCTAATTACATCTGCTAGCTTAATGACTGTGGGCAAGAATGATAGCTGATTATTTCAGCAAAAGGCTAATCATGGACATTGGTTGGCCTGGCTTACATCGTGCATAAGGAGTATATAGTGTCACATATTGGCCTGATCTTGGGCAGATGCCACCTTTTGGAGACAAGAGCTTTGGGCAGTTCCATCGAAACCACATGTATTTAGAGAGAGGAGGAAGGAGTGGTTCAACAAATGGTAGAGAGGAATTCTTGAAAGAAGGCATTCAGGTAAATAAAACCAAAAGGTGTCTATTACTGCTCCATTTATTAGTTAATTACTTATTAAGTGTCAATTTCTTGGCTATGCAAGGAGAATATAGAGATTGATATTAATCCCTGTATCAAAGATCATGGAGTCATAAATACCAAAGAGTCACCCAAGCTTGGTCATAGTTGATGACTTCACTTCTATACCCAGTCTTCCAATTCAAGAGTTCCAATTCATGGGGCTGGCCCGGTGGCGCACTGCTACAGTGCGCCGCTTGGGAGTGCAGTGGTGCTCCCGCCGAGGGTTCGGATCCCACATGAGGTGTCGGGGATGGGCCATAATAATCATATACATTGTATATTGACAAAATAAAAATTAAAAAAAAAATAAAATAAAATAAATAAAAAAATAAAAATAAATTAAAAAAATAAATAAATAAATAAAATACAGGAAAAAAAAAAAAGAAATACAGGACAAATTTAAGGTTTGGGGCCAGGGAAGCTGAATAGTTCATAACTGAGTGTGAATTGTCGTGGGACAGCAAGGTAGAGGGCTCCAGCAGTCTAAGATGCTGGCAAGAGAAAATCCAGATTTTGTGGTGACTGAAACTTATATAATCAGGAGGGCTTTTTCAGGAAAAATCATATGAGATTACAAACATAAAATTGTATACAAAAGCAAACACTTATTAGAATTCTTAGAGAACTGAAATCATAACAAATCAGAAATTTAAAACGGCAGGGCCGGCCTGGTGGCGCACTGCTGTAGTGCGCCGCTTGGGAGCGTGGTGGCGCTCCCACCGAGGATTCGGATCCCACATACAGACCGGTTCCCACTCACTGGCTGAGCGAGGTGTGGGAGCAACGCTGAGGGTTGCGATCCCGTTGCCGGTCCCGGTCCAGTACGGGGGCGACACTGAGGGTTGCGATCCGTTGCCGGACACGGAAAAAGACAAAAAGGAAAAAAAAAAAAAGTTGTACCATGGGCAGAGAGAAGGGAGTAATTCATTCTTTCTAGGTCAGTGGAGCAGTCATCTGGGGAAATTAAATATGGGGACTCTCCTTCACAAATTTTTGTTTAATTATTCTGGGGTGGAGACACTGGGAATGGGTCTTTTTAAAAGCTTCTCAGGCTATAGAGATGTGCATCCAGGATGGAGACCCACTGCTCTGAAGACCACCAGCTGCTTGAGGGCAGGAGCTGTGCTATGTTTACATCAACTCCTCAGCTCCCAGCACAATGTCTGCCTGTAGGAAGTACTCAAAGATTATTTGTTGAATGAATGAATGCATGAAAGAGAAACTTACAGAAGCAATGATTCAGTGGCATACCTTGGTTTTCCCCTCTCCTACTATGCCCTCTGCATCCTGACAATCAAGGGGCAAGTTTTCTTTGAAGGGAATAAGACATCTTCAAAGTAGTATGTGCAAGAATATGGTGAATCCTCACAGTGTTGTGAGAAGGAAGGTTTTTCCCTTTTCTCCACTTAACTAAAAGGGCACTTGATCAGAGAGCACACAGATGATTTGCCTCGGGGACTCTGAAGGGAATAATGATAGGTTTGTGGGGTCTCTGAGGCAATTATAAGTAAGCTGATGGAAAGATTAAGGGTACAATTTGGAAACATAAAAGGTTAATATAAGCTAGATGTTTCTGTCTTTAATTTGATTTCTGGTACAGCGGACTAGAGCTAGATTCACATTACCTCCAATTTGGAAGTGTCACCTGTGTCAGTACTGCTTGGAGCTTCTGTCAGCTGTCCTCAGTCCAGCTGTCCCTCAGGAGCATCTGGTGAGATGTGGATTATTCCAGTTCTTTCTGGATGTTCAGAAGCCACTGTTTGACAGTCCTGGTTTCAGGACCTGGTGTGTTTAGAATTAAGCTATCTGTTGCATTATAGCCACAGCAAAAGGTACTGTACCCAAAATTGTGAGGAAGGATGCTTCTGGACCACATAGGTTCTTGTGAGATAACCATCTCCTCCTTCTCAAGGCACTGGTTCTCAGGGGATCTGGAGCCAGACCTCCTGATTAGTCCTCAGCCATGGTCCTAGCTATGTAACCTTTGGAAGCTTGTTTAACCTGAGTCTCAATTTTCTTACCCATTAAATGGGGATAAAATAGTACCTACCTCATAGTATTGCTATGAAAATTAAACGAATGTATCTATACACACATACATATAGATGAATATTCCATTTTAAGACATACATGTGTATTTTAGAATAGTGCTGACCACTTTGTAGGTGTCCAGGAAATCTTACCTATGCCATTATTGCTGATGTTTGTACATGGCCACCCACCACACAGGCCCACATGCCCTTGATAGAACTGGATCATGTTCCCCTTCATGCCTTATCCTAGAAACATCTCTTTGGATGACTTAGCACACATCTGCTGCTCCTGATATCTTGGCTACAAGGCCTTCACATCTGTGTGAACAGAGGCCTCTGCAGCTGTGCACTGGGTGCGGACATGGTCATTCATGGTAGCTCTGCTTTGCTTCACCCTTTCAAAGCTGGGATTTCATGCACTTCTGCAGAAAAGACCCTTCTTAGGTCTGATAATTGGATTGGAACTTGATCGCATTTGCCATGCTTCTCAGGGATGTGGTTGTTAACCAGGTGCTTGCTCCTGCCACCGCCCATGTCCATCAGCCCCATTGCAATGAATTTTCCCCCTTTTGAGTCTGTTTCCCCTTTACTCCTGATGTTTTACCAACAGCAGAACTTTGAAGAATTGCTTGCAAGTTCCTATTTCCTGATCAGCCTGTAAGCTTCCTGAGGGCCAGGACCACACCTGTCTTTTCAGCTCTATTTCCCATGCCTGCAATGTGAAAGCTCTGTTCCTGGCACATGAAAGGTCTTAACCTATATTTATTAAATGGTCCTAACCCTTTGATGGGAGCTATGGTTAATTCTGACCATTCACATTACCACCTATGCATTGGGTATGAATAATACAGTCAGAAGACAGGAAGAACAAGAAATGGAGTTAAAATTAGGAGGATTTGAAGTCACATATAATTATCCCATTAAAGATTGTGGAATCATTCAGATTGTATTTCATGGATCCTTTCTGGGGTTGATATGTACAGAAATAGTAATGCCACTGCAAATTGTTCCTGCTCACCTCAGGATCCTCAACATCCAAAGGTTTAATAACCCAAATAGGTTCCAGAGCTTAACCAAAACTTGAGGACTTTCCTTTCTGATCCAGATTCATGGGGTCTCAGTTCAACCAGTGGCTCCTGGTTCTTTTAGAGCTACCTCTTAAAGTGAAGACCATTCACTGAGATTTGGAGACCCTTCACTAAGATTGAAAATGCCTCCTTCACAGAGTTAGGGAAAACTGATGAACATAGCATACTTCCTGGCACTCAATGAATACTTCATTTCTTCACATTGATAAACATGCCTTTCACTAAGTGTCACTCGTCCATGTTTCATTTATTTGCTTATTCATTCATTTGGGCTCAGTTATCCAAGTTCCACCACTATCTGTGTAAACTTGGGCAAGTTTTTGGTCTCTCTGTGTCTCAATTGCTTCCTGGCACTCAATGAATACTTCATTTCTTCACATTGATAAACATGCCTTTCACTAAGTGTCACTCATCCATGTTTCATTTATTTGCTTATTCATTCATTTGGGCTCAGTTGTCCAAGTTCCACCACTATCTGTGTAAACTTGGGCAAGTTTTTGGTCTCTCTGTGTCTCAATTCCCACATCTGTGAAATAGAAATGATAGTGGTACCTTCCTTGAGGGTTGTAGTGAGGATTCAAAGAGATAGTGCCTGTGCCTGGCACATAATAAACATTTTATAAGTGTTATTAATATTAGCATTAGTTATATTATTTGTCAACTAGATGTAGAATGTTGAATGTCTCAGAGCACAAGCATGGGCTAAATGATAGATTTGAGAATAGAATTAAGTGGATATATAAGGAGGAGAACTGGCACTTTTTGAGCACCTCCAGTACGATCAAATTCTTTACTTGAAGCCTAGCAGAATGCTAGCCCTTGGGTAATTTCACATACATTCTAGATGGTAAAAAAATGAGGTGAATCTTTGTGGAATGGAGCATGATAAGTAGAGGCAAGTTTGTGGGTCAAACCTGAATCATAAAGTTAGAGCTGGTAAGAGATGGGGGTCAGAACTATGAAGAGGTCTCAGAAGGGGTGAGGGACTCAACAACTTGGGACAGGAAAGAATCAGTATCTCCACCCTGGCTTTATGAGAACTGGAAGCAGTAGCCCTGCTCTTCTCCTCAGCATCAACCTCTGTGTTTCCCATAGAGATTCCTTGAAGGAAGCGATCTTACAAAATACACTTTTCCTTTGCTCTGGAGATGCTTTGGAACATTGTCCACCCATCGCCTAGAGGCTTTTTATGGAAGTTTCTCATGAATGTCTGTTTTTCTTTCTCTTATGAATGATAGAAAGTGTAGACTTCAACTATATTTTTTCTTAGATTCTGGTCCTCAGGGAGCTCAGAACACAAATCCCAGTCAAACTATAGCAAACAGGTAGGACTTTATGACTGCATTGCTTGCACTTTCTTTCTTTCCAAGATCTATTAATTTCTTCATTTCCTATAATCCCCTACTATATTAATTTATATTTTCTCTAGTCCTGGTTTTAGAATTTACATTTAACAATTTTATTTTGTGTTTTTCCTATTAGCATCTTAAAGTATATCATGGAGAAGTTGGACTCTAATAAAACAAAATAAGAAAACATGTGTCCCTTCTTAAGGGAGTAATCAGTGAAGGAAGGAAATAAGGCAAGGGGCCCAGGGAGAGTATAGATGAATAAACAACCGCAGCAGCCACCCCACGATGTGAGGCAGAACTGTGTCTGTGATTGTCCACAACTCTCCAAATTTGTGTGCCCTCATCTTTGACTACCGAGTTCTCTTTTATATGACCTGCACCTGTGATTTTTATCAGATTTGACCATTAGCTTGATTATTCTGCTTAAAATTTTGGATTCTGCCTTTGTCTTTCCATTGATTCCCTGTTGCTGACTCACTTCCTGTTCCTGGTACGTATGTTCATAGTCTACATTGAGCATATGTCATTCCACCATCTTGACCCAATTCCCATCATTGGCTCATGTGTGATACTGCCTCTGACCCTCCTTCATACCTACTAAGATCTTTTTGTCCAAAACTCTAAGGTAGAACTCCATTCTTGGCCATACCTCTCCTAGCTACATGTTAATATCCATTCCACCATGGCAGCTTGACACCTACTTTAAAGAGGAAACTAGTAGAGAATAGTTATATGACTCAGAGGGATGCACCTGACACTTGAAATTTTTAGGTTCTCTTCAAACTCTGAGGGTCTATATTAGAAGGAGAAAGGACAGATAACATGTGTAGCCTCAGTGCATCACACAGAGCAAGCACTCAATAAATATTCATTTAAAAAATAAAATAGTTTACAGTTTTAAGACATTTACACATTTTTAAAATATTTGGTCCACATGGGTAATATCTGCGGTCTCACATCATGGATGAGAAAGATTGTGTCCCGGAGACACTGATTTACTCAAAGTCAACAGTAGCAGGAAGTGATGAAACCTCAGCACTTGAGCTCAGATCTTCCGTTTCCAAAGTTTATTCTCTTAACATGGATTGTATGGATACATTAGACTAGAAGTAGGAAAAGAAATATTTGAGGAGAAGGGAAAGTGAACAATTTCATGTATTTCCTAAAATAGAAGAGCATTTCTAAAATATTGTTTAGTTTCTTAAGAATGGATACTACATAAATACCACATTTAAAGGGGGGGAATATGAAACCTCAGCACTTGAGCTCAGATCTTCCGTTTCCAAAGTTTATTCTCTTAACATGGATTGTATGGATACATTAGACTAGAAGTAGGAAAAGAAATATTTGAGGAGAAGGGAAAGTGAACAATTTCATGTATTTCCTAAAATATAAGAGCATTTCTAAAATATTGTTTAGTTTCTTAAGAATGGATACTACATAAATACCACATTTAAAGGGGGGGAATTCTGCATAGCCTGAGGCTGAGAAGACTTGCTTACAGGGGAGAAGGGAAAGTGAACAATTTCATGTATTTCCTAAAATATAAGAGCATTTCTAAAATATTGTTTAGTTTCTTAAGAATGGATACTACAGAAATACCACATTTAAAGGGGGGGAATTCTGCATAGCCTGAGGCTGAGAAGACTTGCTTACAGAAAAAATTTCTTGCTCTTCTTTAATTATGCCATTACAAAAAAAAAAAAAAAAAGGGATAAGCATATATTATTTCACTTTTACCTATACTGGCAATTAAGATCGTAATCTGGATGACTACTAGAGCTTGTAATGAGATTATATTCCCCTATTAAAAAAATGATCCAGTGGAGTAATAAAGAACATTTCAGTTCTGTTTAGTGTGCTGCTGGTCTTGCAGGAGGCCCTAAAAGGCATTGACAGACATCCTAAGTGAGGAAGATCCACAGCAGAATGTAGCAAGGTCCAAAGTATTTAGAATTAAAACCTTGTCTTTTTTTTTTTTCTTTGTACTTCTTTTTCCCTAGTTGAGTTGTTCCAGGTTTGGAAAATTTTATTGCCCTGTTTTTCTTTGTTAGTATATTCCTCAAAGGAAGTACTTTAATTTTTAAAAATAATCACCTGAACCAGTAGACAAATGTGCCCCCTCTTTGATGCATTTGAAAGTGCTTAGTAAATTAATTCTGTAGGTAACATTACAATAATTAAACATTGCTTCACAGGTTTGTTTTAATCTTTATGGTATTTCAGATATTAATTTTGATTTTTTTTGTTTTAAATCTAAAGAGGTTCAATTGTTTTCAAAACACACTGGTCTCAAAGTTTCATTGACAGTGATCTATTGTCTGGGAGTCACTTCTCATTTTGTGCTTGAATTTCCTATATAATGTTCAGAATAAGGATTTTTATTTTTGAGGAAATGATAATAAGCCTGTCTCAAACTGATAGGCAAAGGAATAAAAAGAGATCTTATTTAATGATGAAATCTTGGAGCACAGCCAGTCTGAGGGACAGCTATATCCAATGGCTCTCTTGATAATGTCTTTGGGTCTCTCTATCTTTCTTTCTGTCTTTCTTACTTTCTACCATTTTAGCTGCTCCACACAGAGAGAGCAATCCTTCCCTAATGGTTCCTGCAAACATCCTGATGAGGACCCTATGTGCCTAGCTTAGATTACATGCACACCTTAGGGACACTCTCTGAGACACTTAACCATGCAGGTTGGAGCCACAGGACCACTCTTGGAGCAGGAGAGAAGAGCCAGTTCTATCTGAATTAAGGGACTGAGAGGAAGAAAGATTGGTTCCCTGAAGGACAATCAGGATGTGGTAACAATTGGGATATTACTAGAAGAAGTGAGATCAGAGGTGGGCAGTCAAGATCTATAGATGTCCTCTATGGTAGGTGTCCAGTGTCTCCCTGGGTACTCTTTTGATGAGCTCAGTGCCTCTTCAGAGCACTTGTCTAATTTTTGGTTAACAACGAATCTTAGGAAATTCTTTCTGACATTCATACAAAATTTTTCTGAGCTTTCACCCCTTGTTCCGGTTTTAAGCTTTGGGACCACACAGAGACACCTAGCATTTTGTTCATATGATAATGTCATTGATACATGGACACAATAGCCTTGCCTCCTTGAAGTCTTCTTTCCCAAGTCAAACTTTCTGTGTTCCTCAAACCTTTCTCATGTTTTAACTTAGAGTTATCCTGGATATCTGTCTTTCCCCATCCTCTGTCAAATTTATCCAGTCATTGAGTTCTCATGATGCTACCTTCTAACTAGCTCTCGAAGCATCCCTTTCTCTCCATTTCCATGAATACTGCTTTAGTTCACAATCTTATCACTATTCATGGGGACTATTGCAAGAGGCCCCTCTGGTTTTCTTTTACTTTCAGTCTCACTCCCTTACTTTCATCCTTTATTCTGCCATCAGATTTATCTTCTAAACCCTAATTTTATAGAGATACAACACAGCACTCCCAACTTGGAAGAGGCCTCTTTGTACCTGGTGCTTTCAAAACCCTTTGCTATATAACAGTCTTGCTGTTCAACACAGCCCTTAATACATTACGATGCTATTTTGTTGTACACTGGCTCCCTCCACCAGAATGTGAGTTTATAGAAAAAAGTGTGGGTGTGTCATTTAGCTCTGTATCCACAGTTCATGGAACATAGATGTTCAGTAATGTTTCTTGAATCATTGGGAAATGGAGTGGACCAGGTTTGTTGGCCTTTTCCCCATTCTGCCTGCTCTCCTTTGCCCCTTGTACTTTTGAAATGAGCTTCCCGGAGCTGAATCCATATTCCTGGTGTGTTGTAATGAGTATACTGCAGAGTGCAAGGATCGCCTTCACCTTTCTGAGCTCTCTGCTTTAATTAAAGCAACTTGAAGTTAAATTAGTGTTTATGTCAGATTCATCATGAGGTTGCCTTAGCTGAGGTAATTCCATGTGAAAACATAAGTATCTTTCCCCCTCATGTACTCTTTTACACATTTTTTTTGTAACTGTTTTAGAGTAGTTTCTAGAATGCAGCATTCCCTTTTTGGGTGGAGAACGAGGTTGCCTTAGCTGAGGTAATTCCATGTGAAAACATAAGTATCTTTCCCCCTCATGTACTCTTTTACACATTTTTTTTTGTAACTGTTTTAGAGTAGTTTCTAGAATGCAGCATTCCCTTTTTGGGTGGAGAAATTGAGACAGAGAAAGAAAATATATGTTACTTTTGAAGTAGATTGTTTTCCATAACTTGTAACTATCTGTCTCTGTAGAGTGGTCTTTAGTGACTTTATGGTACTCTTAATTAAATCCACTTTTTAGTATACTACAAAGCTATTGTAACCAAAACAGCATGGTACTGGTATAAAAATAGACATTTAGACCAGTGGAGTAGAATTAAGAACCCAGAAATCACACCTCAGGCTTATAGCCATCTGATATTGGCAAAGGCAACCCAAATCTACATTGGGGAAAAGACTACCTCTTCAGCAAGTGGTGCTGGAAAAACTAGATATCCATATGCAGAAAAATGAAACTAGATATGCATCTTTCACCATACACTAAAATCAACTCAAAATGGATTAAAGACTTAAGTATAAGACCTGAAACTGTAAAATTACTAAGGGAAAATAAAGGTGAAACACTTCAGTGACTAGGTATGGGCACTGGCTTTATGAAAACGAGCCCAAAAGCACAAGTAGCAAAAGAAAAAATAAACAAATGGGACTATATCGAACTAAAAAGCTTCTGCACAGCAAATGAAACAATCAACAGAGTGAAATGATAACCTACAGAGTTGGAGGAATTTTTGCTAACTATGCAACCAATGACAACCTACAGAGTTGGAGGAATTTTTGCTAACTATGCAACCAGCAAGGGATTAATATCCAGAATATACATAGAACTCAAGCAATCATACAGTAAAAAAGCAAATAACCCAATTAAAAATCAGCAAAGGAGCTGAATAGACATCTTTCAAAGGAAGACATACAAATGGCCAACAGATACATGAAAAAATGCTCAACATCACTAGTCATCAGGGAAATTCAAATTAAAACTACATTGAGATACCACCTTACTCCAGTTAGACTTGCTATAATAAAAAAAAAATGGTGAATAGCAAAGGCTGGCAAGGGTGTGGAGAGAAGGGAACACTCCAACACTGTTGGTGGGACTGTAAATTAGTGTGACCACTACGGAAAACAGTATGGAGGTTTCTCAAACAACTACAGATAGATCTTCCATACAATCCAGCAATCCCACTTCTGGGTATACACCCAGAGTAATGGAAATCATCATGTCAAAGGGATACCTGCACTCCCATGTTCATTGCAGCTCTTTTTACAATAGCCAAGACATGGAAGCAACCTAAATGTCCACCAATGGATGATTGGATAAGGAAACTGTGGTATATATACACCATGGAATACTACTCTGCTATAAAAAAGAATGAAATACTCCCATTTGCAACAACATTGCTGAACCTGGAGAAACTTATGTTGAGTGAAATAAGGAAACCGCAGAGGGATAAATACCATGAGAAAGAAGAAAGGAAAGAAAGACCACAGTAGTGCATTGATCTTACAGGGGAGAAAACATTCCTAGGGCTACAAAGTGGAGTGGGGGGTCAGGGGGGAGGAAGAGGGAGGATGTGGGATAATTGGGTCGGGGATACCGGCTACAAAAGTAATTTGTGGTAATGAGTATGCTGCCAGTATGAATCTGGACCTCCCATTGTAGGCACGAGAGATGACAATAAGCTTTGTATCTCATGAATATTCATAATAAAAAATAATAAAACATAAAAATAAATAAAAAAATAAATAAAAATAGAAACTGCCCTTGAAAAAAAATCTACTTTTTGCTTATTTTACAATGGTGGTTCTCAACTGGGGGTATGTACTGGGGGCAGTAATTACCCACCCCCCTACCCTAGAAGACATTTGAAAATGTTTGGAGACAATTTTGGTTGTCACCAAAATTGGTGTTTTATTTTTCCCAAACATATCATTTTCCACCCTGGAATGTTAGTTTGTCAATGAATATTAGCTTTCAATCCATTTTGCTGGGTTGAAGCAACATTCAATAAGGACCCAATCAGTATGTGCCAGACCCTGCTCATAGACACTCAGTGAGTCAGGGAATAGAGCTGTATCTATTTCATTTCCAGGTTATACATAAGATTTCTTTATATCAGAATTTTGCCAACAATGTCCTGTAATGTACATCAATCAAATATTCTAGTTCCCTGGGTGGGAATAAGGGATGGATATGGCCTGGGATTTTGATAAGTTCTTCTTTATATCAGAATTTTGCCAACAATGTCCTGTAATGTACATCAAACAAATATTCTAGTTCCCTGGGTGGGAATAAGGGATGGATATGGCCTGGGATTTTGATAAGTTTGGGGGTATGCTGATGGATAATGCTTTATATTTTCTCGCAAGGAGTTCACATTTCAGTGATGAGGAAATTGAAATAGACTAATTCCAATAGTTATAAATTTCTATGAGATCAGTATGCACTAACTCTTATGATAATTCAACAAAAGGGCACCAAACCCAGCTTGAGGTGTCAGGAAGGATTTTTACAGAAAGTGATATTTTAACTGAGTCTTGGCAAGGTGCAGAAGGGTAAAGCAAAGATTTTGGGGGGAAAGAAAACTATAATCGAAGATGTGGAGAAATGAGATGCAGAAGACAATTAACATGTCTTGGAATCTTAGACTTAAACAGAAGCTTTGTTCAAAGATACACCATTCCCTGGTTCATCAGTGCCCTTTGGGAGTTTAGATCCCTTTGTAGATGCAGGTTCTAAGAAAGCAGACTCCCATTACTCTATAGAGGACTCAAGATTCTCAGCAAAATTTATCTTCTTTTTTTCTGTCAAATACAGCCCACAGTTATTAAACACCTTCTATGAGACAGATACTTTGCTAGCTATTTCACATCCATGATCTCATTGTGTTCTCATAACAAAGATTGGAGCTATATCTTGTATCACAGACTGCTAGATATCCCCCAGTTTCCATTCCCCACTTCTTATGTAAAAATAGAACTCCCCATGCTAGACACATGGCAGTCCATAATATCAAAATTTCTAGCCTCTCTCACAGCTGCATGTGACCATATGACTATGTTCTGCCTAATGGGATGTTAGGTGAAGTTCCACAGAAGCTTCCAGGTACTTTTCTTGATAGACATCTGGTGTAAATACTTTACTCTCTTTTAAAAATGCATTTATTTCTGCTGGTTTGAATGTGGGTATGAAGGTGGGTGCTGGGGCAGCCCTCTTAGGCTATGAGGTGATCTTGAGAATAGAGGCCCATTGCTCAAGGAAAAACAAGATAGAAAGAATCTAGGCTTTGAAGTGTCTGTGCAGCAGAGCTGCTATTAGTCCTTAACTGTCTACCTCTGAATATCTTGTATAAGTTAATGAAATAAACTTCTATCTTTTTTAGGCCTCTTTTATTTTGGGGTCTCTTTTACTTGCAGCTGAGCCGATCACCTCTATTTTACAGATGAGGAAATGAGCCTCAAAAACTTAAAGTATTTATCAATATTGTCAATATTTCCCACAACAGTAAATGTTTGAAACACAGGTATTCTAATTTTAAGACCAGGGCTTTTTTAAAAAAAAAAATTATTGAAACATAATTAATTGTACATATCTATGGTGTACAGCATTGAATATCCATACTTGTGTGCAGTATGTGATCCTCAAGTCAGGATAATTAGTATATTCAACATTGCACAATGTAATCATTTTTTGTGGCCCTTTGCCAGTTACTCGCTCACTCTCCCCTCTGCCTTTTCTATCTCAGGTGGTCTCAGTTCTGTTCTCTCCTCCTCTAAGGACAAGACTTTTGTCACTATTCCAGATTGTTTCACTTGGTGTGATTTTTTTTTTCTATTCTGCTTTAATTAAATTATGATTGCCTGTCACTGGCCCTCAACGTTGTTTAACCCAGAAGCACCTTTTATGTCGATCTGATTTAACTGTAATTATCAGGAAATGGCTCTTGAGGTTCTTTACTTCAGAAATTAAGGAGCTGAAAGATTGGTAAGGCAATAGGATAAATAATGTTCATTAGGCACCATGACAGTACATTTTGCTATCTTCATTTTGTACGACAACCCATTGTTTATCCAATCATCTTTTAATTAATTAGCAATTAAGCTTGCTAAGGATATAAAGATGCCCATTAATAAAGCTTGGTGAATTACTCTCATGGTCTGAGAAAAGATGGATCTATTCTGCTTTAATTAAATTATGATTGCCTGTCACTGGCCCTCAACGTTGTTTAACCCAGAAGCACCTTTTATGTTGATCTGATTTAACTGTAATTATCAGGAAATGGCTCTTGAGGTTCTTTACTTCTGAAATTAAGGAGCTGAAAGATTGGTAAGGCAATAGGATAAATAATGTTCATTAGGCACCATGACAGTACATTTTGCTATCTTCATTTTGTAGGACAACCCATTGTTTATCCAATCATCTTTTAATTAATTAGCAATTAAGCTTGCTAAGGATANCCTCTAAGGACAAGACTTTTGTCACTATTCCAGATTGTTTCACTTGGTGTGATTTTTTTTTCTATTCTGCTTTAATTAAATTATGATTGCCTGTCACTGGCCCTCAACGTTGTTTAACCCAGAAGCACCTTTTATGTTGATCTGATTTAACTGTAATTATCAGGAAATGGCTCTTGAGGTTCTTTACTTCTGAAATTAAGGAGCTGAAAGATTGGTAAGGCAATAGGATAAATAATGTTCATTAGGCACCATGACAGTACATTTTGCTATCTTCATTTTGTAGGACAACCCATTGTTTATCCAATCATCTTTTAATTAATTAGCAATTAAGCTTGCTAAGGATATAAAGATGCCCATTAATAAAGCTTGGTGAATTACTCTCATGGTCTGAGAAAAGATGGATTTCAGTCATCTCTTTTTTAAAATGAAAATCAGTTACCTTTCCTATTATAAGTTACTGTTCATTTTTTTCAGGGGTACGCAATATGGCAGCACTCTGAACAAAGAGCACAAGATCTATGTTCTTATCCATGCTGTCTCTTTGTGACCTTCGGTAATATGCTAATATTAATTGCTAGTTAAGATTGAAACCCCAAATAACTGGGTAGTGAGATACAATTATTTTATCCTGTCTTAGGACAATATCATATATGCATAGAATAAGAATGATCCAGGAGTTGTTCTCTCCAATATCCTCATTTAAAGAAACAAAACAAACACAGAAAAAAACCCATAATGAGTGTCAAGTAATCCAACTGGTTATTTGGCCACCTAAATTGACCTATATTTTGATTAAACTGCATAGACATAATTCTATTTTCCACCTTATTTAAATAAGCTTTAAAATGCATTTGTCACAGGCTAACAAAAGCAATGGACCATAACAAATGAGATTAAAGTGTGTTCCTTGGGCTGTCAGCAGGTGTCCTTATGCAAAGCGTGTTGATCACGGCACAGGTGTTCCTTCCTCTCAACTATCTTTGATCAGCAATGTGGACTCTAACATCACCAATTAATTTGTGCCAGTTATGATCCAATTCTGGTCTAGACAAGCTAGAGTCTATGCTATATTCTCTTTCTTCATCTTCCTGCTCCAAGAAAAAGCCTTTTCCTGTATTTTGGCTTATGTGGTTTTCTCCAAATGGAAAAGCTTTTATCCTCTTCCAATCCCAATCTAACTCTTGTTCTGAAGATCTCTGGTCTCATCTCTGCCCAAATGTTTGCTTTTTGTTTTTCAAAGCCTTTTGAGAATCTAGTAGGAACTGGATAAAGACTTTCTTATTATGAATGGAAATGAGGTGGCTGTGTTATTCTAAACTCCTGTTCACTTTCTTGGCTCTGGACATGGTCAGGATGTGCACACTGTACTGAACAGGGATTCTGTAGTTAAAACCAGTTTACATCAGCTGATAAAACATTAAACAATGGAAAGAAATTCTCTGCAAAGTGTAGGGTTGAGGCTTACTAATATTTGAGGTTACTGCTGCCCTCTATGTGACTGCCTAATGCCAAGTCACATTTGAAATTCACTGGGTGATTTCTAAAAAGAGAAAGTTGGAATGGCAAAAATCCCAAACACTGAGAACCCCAAAAGCTGACAAGGATGTGGAGCAATAGGAACTCTCATTTATTGCTGGCAGGGATGTAAAGTGGTACTGCCACTTTGGAAGACAATTTGGCAGTTTCTTACAAATCTAAACAGATTCTTACCATCCAAACCAGCAATCATACTCCTTGACATTTATCCAAATGAGTTGAAATTTTATGTCCACACAAAAAATTGTGTGCAGATGTTCATAGCAGCTTTATTCATAATTGCCCAAACTTGGAAGCAATCAGATGTCCTACAATTGGTGAGTGGATAAATAAACTGTGGTACATCCAGACAATGAAATACTATTTAGCACTAAAAAAGAGTAAGACCTATGAAGCCATGAAAACACATGATAGAATCTTGAATGTATATTACTAAAATATAAAAAGCTATATACTGTGTGATTCCAACTATACGATGTCCTGGAATAGCAAAATATAGAGACAGTACAAAGGTCAGAGATTGTCAGGGGTTAGGGCGGAGGCAGGATTGCATAGGTGGAGCAGCACAGAAGGTTTTTAAAGGTCAGTGGAACTATTCTGTATAATACTATAATGTGTACATGTCATTGTACATTTGTCCAAACCCATAGAATGTACAACACCAAGAGTGAACCCTAATGTAAACTGTGGACTTTGGGTGATAATGATGTGTCGATGTAGGTTCAATTGTAAAATATGTACCACTCTGGTGGGAGGTTTTGATAGTGGGAGGGGTTGGGGGTGTGTGTGGCAGGGAGTAAATACGAACTCTCTGTACCTTCAGCTTACTGTTGCTGTGAACCTAAAACTGCTCTATAAAAAATAAACCTGTTAAAAAGGGAAAGAATTGACATTTTTGTGCTACAGTGTGCCAGGCACTTTGAACACTGTCTTATTGATCCTTTCAACAGCTTTAAGCAGCAGATTAAAAATCTCAGGCTCAAGGGCGGGCCCGTGGCACACTCCGGAGAGTGCGGCGCTGGGAGCTCAGCGATGCTCCCGCCGCGGGTTCGGATCCTATATAGGGATGGTTGGTGC
>NW_007726601.1:80373-84821 GCF_000696425.1 Galeopterus variegatus | reverse complement strand
AAAAAAAAAAAAAAAGCAAAAAAACCCTCAGGCTCAAAAAGCTTAAGCAACTTATCAAAGGTCATAGAGAAAATAAGCAACAGGAAAGAGATGAATTCAGACAGGTCAGGCTCTGAAGTTTGTGTTTGTCTTCAACCATTGTGCCCCTCAAATCTGTAAAGTTTGAAAAATCATCCCCCAGCCTCCACTCTGGCTGGTGTGGGTGTGCTTCACTCCATGAGCAAGGTGGGTCCATTGTCCAATATGACTCATGAGCAGCTGCCGGAAACTGCTCCTGAGAAATCTTATAAAAATCAGTCTGGCTATTTGCCTTCCTCATTACTGCAGCCAGGATAATTATAGCAGCCCTTTGTCTACGGAAACTGACATCAAAGGTCCTGACAAAGTATCTCTGGTGGGAACTATGATTATCTCCATTTTATGGCCAGAGAAACTGAGGAATGGATTGGTTAAGTGGCTTCGCCCAAGGTCAGCTGTTGAGTCAGGGAACTGAGTCTACCTCTGTTGGACTCCTAAGCTACATACAAGCTCTTGCACCATAATACTGCTCCTGGCTCAAAACATCTGCTATGTTCATTAAACTAATATTACCATTCCTTGGGTGAAAATTAAGGGATTAAATCTAGACAGATCATAGCATCTCTATTATTGTGAAGTCTGTAGGAAAGAAAGCTCTATATCTCTGGGAACTAGGTCAGCAGACTTAGTGTTTTGATGAAGCTTCTGGAGGAGAGATCGTGGGAATGAAGTCACACCAACTCAAGAAATCTTCAGCCATGTAATCAATGGTCATGTCTATACTCCAGAGAGGTTCAGCCTGCTGGTCATTTAGGAGCCTTAGATCACATTGCCTTTGATGAACACTTTGTGTTTAAAGCACAGTGAGTTGCATGCCATCCTGTAGAGAGCAAGAGGCAGATGGGAAGAGTCTTCAGTGTGTTGGGTGATTGAGCTGGCTTTACAGTTTGCATTCGCTTTGCGGAGTTGTATTTTCTGTATCTGAATATTAATGAGGCATGTGTATTAGTCCTATTCTATTGCTTATAACAAAATAGACAGACTGGGTGATTTATAAGAAAACAAAATTTATTGCTTACAGTTTCAGAGGTTGTGAAGTCCAAAGTCCAGGGAACACATCTGGTGAGGGTTTACTTTGGAGGTGGCTTTACAGCAATGCAGGGGTCTCACATGGCAGAAAGTGGGAGAGCACAAAAAGATAAACTCTTCTTGTGCTTTCCTTCTAAAGCCCTGAGAACCATGCCCCTGACCACCATTTTTAATCCATTCACTACAACATGGTCCTACGATCTGATCACCTCTTCAAGGCCCCACCTTTCAATTACCATAGTAGGATTTCTCACCCTCTTATAACTTTCACAATTGGGGCCAAGTTTTGGGGGACACCAATTCATAGCAGCATGTATATAATGAGTAGCTTAATGTATTGATTAATGAAGAATTCCAGTCTTGGCCTCAGGATAGGTTATAGACAGAAACTCGTCTTTAAGGCTCAAAGTTACATAAAGTCTGTTTGCTGAGATTCTTTTTCCAGCTGGGGAGGAAGACCTCCAGGAGAATGAACCTCACAATGGTAAGAAATCAGCCTTCTTCAGCTCTGGGCCAAGGAGCAAGAACAGGGTTGTCGCAGTCATCACCCATGAGATTTGGAAACTTAAATGGCTCTTGCAAGGGAACTGGAAAAGCTTTTCTGAATCTACCTAGACATGAGATCCCAGGTGACAAGTGACTCTTGTTGCTACCTACTAGTTAGATGCTCTTTCACTATCTCTGCCTGAAAAATTCTACTCTTTCCGCAAATGTCACCTCCTCTTTCAAGTCTTCATCTCAAGGAAGAATTAGATACTCCCTTTCCCGTGCTCATCAGCACTTTTTTCATATTACTTGTATCTATCACAGTCCTGCTGTTGCATGTTTATTACATCTCTGTCTCTACCATAGGGCTGTGAACTTTCTCAGTACAGATAACGTGTGTGACACACCCCACCTGGACCAGAGCATAGGGGAGCAATAAACCTGCGTGATATTGGCTTTGCTGAGCAAGATCCACATGGGACATCTCTTGTGCTGTCTTAAGACCTCCACCCTTACCAAGCTCTGGCTCCACCCTGACCTCTGCCCATCTACCATTTGGATGTTCCAGTCATTTGTATCATCCAGGGTCTGTGCAAGTACTGATGGCACACACTAATCTGTAACTGAGGAGAGTTTCATAACAGGAATATGTATTTAAACATGTGGAAGGATGTAGAGAAGCCACAAGAGATAGTGTAGTATGCTGAGCTAGTACAGTGGTGCAGTGTTATCACATGGCTTGAATGAGTGAAGAGTGGGAATGCTTTCAGGACACTAGAGGGACAGCATCTCCAGACAGGAGCTCAGACCTTTGGTTGAGGGATACAGTCTGCCCTTACCTGAATACTCTAACTTCTCTGTCTGCCTCCTTCTCACTTCAGCAGGCAGCCAGGGGTATGGGGAGAGCCCACTCACGTAGCTCACACAGGTCAGCCTCTTGGGCTGAGAGCATGTGGAAAGGAGGAGAGTGGAGGGGGATGGGCACACAGAAGACACCCAGTGCATCACCCCCACCTATGAGCCATCATCACTCCCCACAGTGATGGCAAGAATTCACGAGGGAGTGAGCTCCATCTAGTCAGGTGTACATCCTTAGACAAGTCACTCAGCAGTTACTATCTCAGAGCCTCAGTTCCATCCTCTGAAAAATAGCGCTGGTCATAACTATCTCACAGGGTAGGTGTGAAGACCATATGAGAAAATATATGTAAAGTGTCCCAGGTGGTGGCTGCCACGTGATAGGTGTTCAAAATTCATAGAAGACTCCACATTTGACTTATTTCCACACTCTTTTTTTGTATTTTATTTTATTTATTTAATTTAATTTCTCATTAGTCAGGTGAGTCATTACTATTTGTGTGACGTTGGGCTACTTGATTTGTCTGATCCTCCGTAATAACTTCGTATAGCATACATTATACGAATGTTTTATTTTGTCAATATACAATGTGGTTGATTATTGTGGCCAATTACCGAAACCTCCCTTTCTCCTTTTGCTCCCCCCTCCCTCCCAACAATGTCCTTTCTGTTCGCTTGTCGTTATCAACTTCGAGGAATTGTAATTATTCTGTCTTCTTCCCTCCCCACCCCCCAGGTTGTTTGTGTATTTATTTATTTATTTATTTTTAGCTCCCACAAATAAGTGAGAACATGTGATATTTCTCTTTCTGTGCCTGACTTGTTTCACTTAATATAATTCTCTCTAGGTCCATCCATGTCATTGCAAATGGCAGCATTTCATTCTTTTTTTTACGGCGGAGTAGTATTCCATTGTCCACACTCTTTTTTTGGATTATAAGTCATGCTGCAGTGTATGTTGCTGTGCATGTTTCCTCCTGTATTGTAGATTTTATTTATATTGTACTGGATTTTTTATTATGAATATTCATGAGATACAAAGCTAATTGTCACCCGTCATGCCCATGAAGTGAAGGCCAGATTCATACTGGCAGCATACCCATTACCAGAAATTACTTTTGTACCTCGTGTCCCCCACCCAATTATCCCCTAACCTCTCTCTCCCTCCCTCCACCCCACTCCACTTTGTAGCCCTAGGAATGTTCTCTCCCTCCATAAGACCAACACACTACTGTGGTCTTTCTTTCCTTCCTTCTTTCTCTCTTAGCTCCCACATATAAGTGAGCACATGTGGTATTTATCCCTCTGTGCTTTGCTTATTTCACTCAACATTAAGTTTCTCCAGGCTCATCCATGTTGTTGCAAATGATAGTATTTCATCCTTTGTTATGGCAGAGTAGTATCCCATGGTGTATATATACCACAGTTTCCTTATCCAATCATCCATCAATGGACATTTAAGTTGTTTCCATGTCTTAGCTATTGTAAACAGAGCTGCGATGAACATGGGAGTGAAGGTATCACTTTAACATGATGATTTCTATTCTTCTGAGTATATACCCAGAAGAGGGATTGCTGGATCTCATGGAAGATCTATCTGTAGTTGTTTGAGAAACCTCCATTCTGTTTTCCATAGTGGTTGTACTAATTTACAGTCCCACCAACAGTGTGGGAGTGTTCCCTTCTCTCCACACCCTTGCCAGCATTTGTTATTCACTGTCTTTTTGATTATAGACAGTCTAACTGGGGTGAGGTAGTATCTTAAGGTAGTTTTAATTTGCATTTCCCTGATGACTAGTGATGTTGAGCACTTTTTCATGTATCTGTTGGCCATTTGTATGTCTTCCTTTGAAAGATGTCTATTCAGCTCCTTTGCCCATTTTTTAATTGGGTTATTTGTTTTTTTTACTGTATAATTGCTTGAGTTCTGTGTATATTCTGGATATTAATCCCTTGTCAGATGCACAGTTAGCAAAAATTTTCTCCTACTCTGTAGG
>NW_007726601.1:38863-79485 GCF_000696425.1 Galeopterus variegatus | reverse complement strand
GTAATTTTACAGTTTCAGGTCTTATACTTAAGTCTTTAATCCATTTTAAGTTGATTTTAATGTTTGGTGAGAGATGCATATCTAGCTTCATTCTTCTGCATAGGGATATCCAGTTTTTCCAGCACCACTTGTTGAAGAGGCAGTCTTTTTCTCAATGTAGATTTTTGTTGCCTTTGTCCAATATCAAATGGCTGTAAGCCTGAGGGGTGATTTCTGGGTTCTCAATTCTACTCCACTGGTCTGAATGTCTATTTTTATACCACTACCATGCTGTTTTGATTACAATAGCTTTGTAGTACAACTTAATTCAGATCGTGTTATGACTCTGGCTTTATTTATTTTTTTCGCTCAGGATTGCTTTGGTTATTTGATGTCTTTTTTTTTTTTTCCCAGATGGAAGGTAAGATTTTTTTTTCCACTTCTATGAAGAATGTCATTGGTATTTTGATGGGGATTGCACTGAATCTGTAGATTGCTTTGGGTAGTATAAACATTTTCACAATGTTAATTCTTCCAATCCAAGGGCATGGAATATCTTTCCATCTTTTGTGTCTTCTTTAATTTCGTTCAGAAGTGGTTTGTAGTTCTCATTGTAGAGGTCTTTCACCTCCTTGGTTAAATTGATCCCTGGGTATCTTATTTTTTTTGTGACAATTGTAAATGGGCTTACTTTATTTCTCTTTCTGTTAATTCATTATTTGAGTATATAAATGCTATTGATTTGGGGGCATTTATTTTATGTCCTGCAATGTTACTGAAGTTATTAACCAACTCTAGGAGTTTTTTGATAAAGTCTTTAGGTTTTTCTATATATAGTATCATGACATCTGCAAATAGAGAAAGTTTGACTTTATCTTTTCCAATCTGGATTCCCTTTATTTCTTTCTCTTGCCTGATTGCTCTGGCTAGTACCTCCAGTACTATGTTAAATAGAAGTGGTGAGAGTGGGCATCCCTGCCTTGTTCCTGTTCTTAAGGAAAAGGTCCTCACTTTTTCTCTATTCAGAATGATACTTATGGTAGGCTTGCCATAAATGGCTTTTATTGTGTTGAGATATTTTCCTTCTATACCTAATTTGTTGAGAGTCTTTCTCATGAAGGGATATTGAATTTTGTCAAATGCTTTTTCAGCATCTATTGAGATAATCATATGGTCTTCATCCTTGAGTTTGTTGATGTGATGTATCACATTTATTGACTTTCATATGTTGAACCATCCTTGCATCCCTGGGATGAATCCCACTTGAACACATTGTATAATTTTTTTTTAATATGTTCTGTATTCTGATTGCTAATCTACTGTTGAGGATTTTAGCATCTAGGTTCATCAAGGATATTAGCCTATAATTTTCTGTTTTTGTTGTGTCTTTATCTGGTTTTGGTATCAGAGTTATGTTGACCTCATAGAATGAGTTTGGGAGAGCAGCTTCACTTCATTTGTTTGGAATAGTTTGAGGAGAATTGATATTAACTCCTCTTTAAAAGTTTGATAGAATTCAGCTGTAAAACCATCTGGACCCAGAATTTTCTATTTTTTTTTTCCTTTTTGTCTTTTTTCTTGTCCGGCAACAGATCGCAACCCTCAGTGTCGCGCCCATACCGGACCGGGACCGGCAATGGGATCACAACCCTCGTTGTTGCTCCCACACCTCGCTCAGCCAGTGAGCGGGAACCGGTCTGTATGTGGGATCCGAACCCAGAATTTTCTTTGTTGGAAGATTGTGAATAACTGCTTCAATCTCCTTGCTTGTTATTGGTCTGTTCAGGTTATCCATCTCTTCTTGGTTCAGTCTTGGTAGTTTGTATCTGTCTAGAAACTTATCCATATCTTCCAGATTTTCATATTTGTTGGCATACAGTTGTTTATAATAGTCTCTAATGATTCTTTGTATTTCTGTGGTATGGGTTGTAATGTCTCCCTTTTCATTTCTGATTTTTGTTATTTGAGTCTTCTCCTTTTTTTTTTGTTAATCTAGCTAATGGTTTGTCTATTTTATTTATCTTCTTGAAAAAACCAACTTTTGTTTTATTGATCTTTTCTATTGTTTTTTGGGCCTCTATTTCATTTAGTTCCACTCTGATATTAATTATTTCTTTCTGTCTGCTACCTTTAGGTTTGGATTGTTGTTGTTTTTCAAGTTCTTTGACGTGTAGTGTTAGGCCATTTATTTGAAGACTTTCCATTCTTTTGATATAAGCATTTATTGCAATAAATTTGCCTCTTAGTACTGCTTTTGCAGTATCCCACAGGTTTTGGTATGATGTATCTCTATTTTCATTAGTTTCTGGAAATTTTTTGAATTCCTGTTTAATTTCTTCTTGGATCCATAGGTCATTCAGGAGCCTATTACTTAATTTCCATGTATTTGTATAGCTGCCAGAGTTTTGTTTATTGTTTATTTCCAATTTTAGTCCCTTGTGGTCTGAAAAGATAGTTGGAATGATTTCATTTTTTTTTTAATTTGCTGAGACTAGCTTTGTGACCTAATATGTGGTCTATCCTGGAGAATGTACCATGAGCCGATGAGAAGAAAGTTTATTCTTTAGCTGTTTGGTGAAATGTTCTGTATATATCTGTTAAGTCCAGTTTGTCTAAGGTGCAGATTGAATCCTGTGTCTCTTTGTTGACTTGTTGCCTGGAAGATCTGTCCCATACTGAGAGAGGGGTGTTCAGATCACCCACCACTAATGTATTAGGTCCTATTTCTTTCTTTAGGTCTGAGTGTTTGCTTTATATATCTGGGTGCTCCAGTATTGGGTGCACACATGTTTATGGTTGTTATGTCTTCTAGCTGGATAGATCCCTTTGTCATTATACAGTGGCCTTTGTCTCTTTTTATGATTTTTGGTTTAAAGTATATTTTGTCTGATATAAGTATAGCTACACCTGCTCGTTTTTGGTTTCCATTTGCATGGTATATTTTTTTCCATCCCTTCACTTTTAGTCTGTGTGTGTCTCTACAGGTGAGGTGGGTCTCTTGAAGACAGCATATACTTGGGTATGGCTTTTTAATCCATTCAGTCAGTCTGTGTCTTTTGAATGGGGAGTTTAATCCATTCACATTTAGGGTAGTTATTGACAAGTGTTGCTTAATTCCTGTCACTTAATTGCTTCTTGTTTAGATGGCTTAAATATCTTTTGATCATTATTTCCCCTTTTATTTCTCTTCTTGAATATTAGTTGGGAATTTAAGGTGGGATGATTTAGTTTCTTTCTCTTTCTTGGTAGCATTTTTGGTTTAATGGTGGGTTTTACTCTTTCTTGTGTATTTATGATAGTGGTCACTGTTATTCAGATTCCAGCTGAATGACCCCCTTGAGAATTTCTTGCAGAGCTGGTCATGTGATGGTGAACTCTCACGACTTCTGTTTGTCTATTGTTTTGTTTTGTTTTTCTACTAATTCTCCCTCATTTCTGAAGGAGAACCATGCTAGGTAAAGAATTCTTGGATGGCAATTTTTTTCTTTTAGTATTTTGAATATATCATTTCACTTTCTTCTGGTCTGTAAGGTTTCAGTTGAGAAGTCGGCTATTATTTTGATGGAGGTTCCTCTATAAGTGACTTGATGCTTTGTCTTGCTGCTTGTAGAATTCTCTCTTTGTCCTTGAGCTTTTCAAATTTAGCTATAATGTGTCTTGGGAGGATCTTTTTGGATCGAATCTGTTTGGGGACCAAGTTTTTTGCTACTATTTCCTTGAATAGTTTTCAATACCTTTTCCTTACTCCTTCCCTTCAGGAATACCCATGATTCAGATATTAGAGCACTGGATGTTGCTTGCTATCTCTCTTAGATTTTCCTCCTTACTTTAACTCTTTTTTCCTTTTTTTTTTTGTCTGCCTGAGTTATTTCAAAAAGACCATCTTCAAGCTCTGATATTCTTTCTTCTGCTTGCTCTATCCTGCTGCTCAAGCTCTCAGTTGTGTTTTTTTGTTTGTTTTATTTCATTGAGTGAATCTTTCATGTCTAGAAGTTCTGCTACACTCTTTTTAAAGGTATTGATCTCTTTGTAGATTTCCTCCTTAATATTCTGGATATTTTTTCTTGTTTCATTCTGTTCTCTAATTGAGTCTTCTTTTATTTCTTCAAGTTTTCCTAAGATCTTTGCTCAGAATTTTTTTTCAGACATTTTAAGGATTCCCTTTTCCATCGAGTCCTACTTTGGAGCATTACTATATTCTTTTGGTGGTGTCATTTCCTTTTGTTTGTACTTATAGTATTTTTTTGTTGACATTTTGTCATTTGGTAGAGGGTTTGCTTCTTCTACTATGCTGAGATTGATTGTGGAGTGGCCCTAGTTGCTACTGTGGTAGTGAATTGTCTTTGCTTGACAGTAGGTGTGGTGGTGGTTATGTTAAGCCACCTTGAGTCCTGTTCCAGAATTTGTGGTCTTAGAATGAGCCCCTAGTGCCAAGTGGTTCTGCTGGGCTCACCTCGCCTGGTCAGACCCCACAGCCTGGTGCTCCCCTCCAGGTACAAGGAGCAGGGAGGGGCTGCCTCTAGCTGCATGGCTCTGCTGGGCTGACCTCTGCATGGGTCAGAGTGTGTAGCCTGGAACTCTGCTCCATGTGTATTGGATTTTATTCTTAAGAGAGTTGTAGAATTGGAATCACTAGGAACACAGATGGGCATCTACCTCACTGAACCCTTTCTCCATTTCCCCCTCCTGTTTTGTAAGATTAGTGTATGGCCTCATCAGAATTAGACATGTTGATCAGCTTAAGTACAAATCTGATTTTGCTTTGGAAAAGGGTGGATCACAAAGATTTTAGTCCTTGTTCCTTGGATATTGGTTGTTTTTTCCAAAGGGGAGAGGAACCCATTCTGAAATTCTGTTTTGAGGTTCCAGAATTTAAGTTTACATGATTGCTCATTTAAATTGGTTTGGGCTGAACCCATGGCTCACTAAGGAGAGTGTGGCGCTGGGAGCGCCGAGGCCGCAGGTTCGGATCCTATATAGGGATGGCTGGTGCACTCACTGGCTGAGCGCGGTGTGGGCAACACCAAGCCAAGGGTTGAGATCCCCTTACCAGTCACACACACACCCACACAAAATTAAAGTAAATAAATAAATTGGTTTGAGCTTTATTTGCTAACTCTTCTTTTTTCATGTAAGAAACCATCTGACACTCACAGAAACCTCTAGGTCTGTGGGCCATGATTATACATGGTGGGAGCTAAGGTCAGTGATTTGACCAAAGAACACAGTTGCTGAATCATAGTGTTTAGTCTAGCACTTGCTTCTTCTGTGTTTCCTGTACTGTATTATGGCCCTCATGTAAAATTGTGAGAAATTATTAACTTACGCTTAATAAGCATAGGATTAAATGAGGTTAGCCAGTGCTGAAAAATCTGGCATAGACCTAACTTCAGGGTGCACATAAATCATCCTGTAAACTGGCAATTCTTTTCTCTGAGGGCCTGCTGCATACAGAAAGTATATTTCATTAGGCTCTCTGAAGCCCTATTTATTTAACAGCTTTCTCCCAATCTAATACCTCTTGTCTAATGGCCCTGGTGCTATGATGATAGACATCATGGAAATGCAGAGCTATGGAAAGAGGCAGATAAATACACTGGTTTATATGGGGTAAATTATGCATTAGAATCACCCCTTCTCCATTTGCTTGGAAGTTCGTTTTTCTTCATCTGAGTCATCTCTTAAGTGCTGTTCCATTTTGAGGTAATCTTTCACATGGCAAAGTGTTTGGGTAGCTTGGTGCAGAATGAATTTTGGCAGCGGTCTTATTCCTCTAGAATAGCATTTTCCCTTTAGAACAGTGTGCTTTGAGGAATCATTATCAGCGTGTAAATTGAAATTCCCAGATCCTAGGGTAAAGGCGATTAGAGCTTATGTAGAACTCAATAAAGAGGACATTGAGGAATTTATTCTAAAATAATTGACTTCAATGTGCTTATCTATTTTCTCTCTCCCTTTGCCAGCTACCTCTACCCCACATCCCATTATCCTCTGCCCCATTTTTATTTGACCAAATTGCAGGCAGATGTAAAAGTCTCTACTTTGTTGTTTCTTGGTTATACAATTAATTACACACTCAGATTTAAATAATAAAGCACATCTATGTACCTACCATCTAGCTTGAGAAATACACCACCACTTCTTTACAGGGCCTCTGTTGTTTCTGCCCTAGTGCTCATTACTCCCTCCTCTTAGTCATTATTTCCTTTATAACTTTTCCACTTACATATGATTTCCTAAATGACATAATGTTTAGTTTTGTCTGTTTGGGGCTTTACATGAACAGAATCATACCATATATCTTTTTCTGTGACTCGATTCTTTCTCTCATCATTGCATCTTTGAGATCCCCTGTATTAATGTGCATAGTTGGACTCATTCCTTGTTACTGCTGTGTAGTATTCCAGTATATACCTCCATTTATTCTAGTGGCGATGGGCATTCGAGTGGTTTTCAGGTTTTTGCTATGATGGACATGCTGTTAATAACACCCTTGAATATGTATTCTGATGCACATGTGCAGTTGTTCTCTCTAGCAGATTCCCAATCTCTCACATCATGAAACACAGAAAATGATGTATTACTAGAACATATTGGGTAAGCTAGAGGAATCTGGGTATGTCTCTATGAACTCTCATGAAAAGTTAATTACCTTTTACTTATGTTACATAACTATGATAGGAAAATAAAGTAAAATAAATTATTTTCAAAATTTTAAAGAGAAATGTGAGCCTAAATTAATTTTAATTATATTTTTCCATAAAAACAATTTCTTTATATAGGTTTATGCCTGAAGGGGCTATATACAATTTCTAACAAAATTTTTCTAAGGATGATCTCTTCAAATTCTTTATGGTTACTATAGATGAGAAACTTTTTACAGGTTGATGATATAAAATGAACATTATATTTTTCAACTATAAAATTTTACAACAATGACAGGATCTAGTAACTCTTTTCTTTCATTAACAAATGCAATATTGATATTACTTGTCACTCTGCAAATAAATTTCACATCCTAGGGAACGGTAACAGGTTAAGTATTTCTAAAATAATGTTGATGCTCTAATTTCACTGCACACATAGGGTCAGGATTCATGCAGGGTTAGAATGCACATGCAGCTCATCCAAGCTGGCTTGGGTGCTGCTGAGGGCACATCAAGTGTTGACAGAAAGAAGTATGTGATATATGTAAGGAACCATCAGAGATGTGCAATCAAGGTTGGGAGCTGAACTCAGGAGGACTTCACACCCAGCCTCCCTTATGCCAGCCTCTGACAGCCAGCAGTCGGCCATGTGTTGGGCCTGGGGCACAGGCCCTGTGTTCATCATGACATTGTTATCCATGATGAGCATATCCTAGTGGAGCAGTGTCACCAGATGTTGTTCACCTGCTTTTGTGCTACGTCTGTAGGGATCCCTTTGTAAGAGCCAGGAGAATGCTGCTTGCGGTCAGTGGGTTGGAGTGAGGACGTTTATGGTTGCCCCAGGCCTCTCCTGCATGCCCCAAGGGCTCAGGATATCAGAATCTTGCAGTATATCCACCATTAAATTCTTTTCAAACATAATACCTGGAAATAGAGTTGTTAAGGATAAGAGTATGTGCACGTTTGACTTTACCGTTTATTAAAAAATTTTCCAGATAACTGTACCAATATACTCTCCCACCAGCCATGTGTTAGAGATCCTGACACCTAGTGTTGTACACCTTTTACATTTTAAAAATTTCACCAAGTGATACAAATAAAATGGTAACATTTAATATGTTTAATATGCAGTTTCCTGATTACCAAAGAGGTTTGCATCTTGTTTTTGGACCATTTGTGTGTCCTCTTTTGTACAATGTCTGTTTATAACTTCACAAATATTTGTACAAGTAATTGAATTCTTTTTATTAACCTTTTCTTTTGAAACAGTTGTAGATTAACATGGGATGGAGAAAGAATACACAGAGGTCTCATGTACCCTCTACTAGATTCCACTAATGATAACATCTTGCAGAACTGTAGTATGTTATAAAAGCCAAGATACTGATATTGATGCAGTCACGATACAGAATATTTTCATCAACACAAGGATCCCTCTTAGATTCCACTAATGATAACATCTTGCAGAACTGTAGTATGTTATAAAAACCAAGATACTGATATTGATGCAGTCACGATACAGAATATTTTCATCAACACAAGGATCCCTCATGTTGTTCTTTTACAGCTACCCTCACTTACCCTCACCCTTGCTTTTTTGTTACACCCTAGCAAACACTAATCCTTTCTCCATTTCTATAATCTTGTCATTTCAAGAGTGTTGTATAAAGAGACTCATGCAGCGGGCAGCTTTTAGAGATTTTCTGTTTTTACTCCCAGCACAAATCTCTGGAGATTCATCCAGGTTGTTGTGTGTCAATAGTTTATTCCTTTCTACTGCTGAGTATTATTTCATGGTATGGGTGCACCACAGTTTATTTAACCAGTCTGGGGAAAATAGACATCTTTATTATGTTCACTCATCAATCCATGAAAATGACATGTTTTTCTATTTATTTAGATTATTTTTTATTTTTACCAGCATTTTGAAGTTTTACCCTACAAGTCCTTTATGTGTTTTGCTATATTTACACCTAAGCATTTCATATTTTTAATGAGTGTAAATCATGTTGTATTAATTAAATGTAAAGTCTGTGTGTTCATTGTTGGTACATAGAAATACAATTGATTTTTCTATGTATGTCTTGTAGCTTTCAACTTTGTTAAAATCACTTATTAGTTAATGGAATTTTTTTTATAGATTTCTAGGGAATTTCTATGTAGATAATCATGTCATATGCAAATAGAGACAGTTTAATTTCTTCCTTTTGAATCTATATACCTTTTTATTTAATTTTTCTTCCTTATTGCACTGGCTAAGACTTCTAGCACTATGTTGACTTAAGCCTTCCAATTGGTTCTTTGCTTTTTCTCTTAGATTTTCATTTACCTATTTTCTTTCTCTCTTCTTCCATGAGTTACTTGAATATTTTCAGAATTCCATTTTGATTCATCTATAGTGTTTTTGATTTTATCTCTTTGTATAGCTTTTTTAGTGGTTGTTATATGTATTAAATTATATATACATAATTTATCAGTCTACTAGTGTTGAAATTTTACCAGTTTAAGTGTGAAAACATTACCTCCCTTCACATCTTCATTTATAACATAGTTGTCTTAAGCGTTTTCTCTACACACATTTAGAACCACATAAGATAGTATTAAAAGATTTGCTTCAACTATCAAACATAAATTAGAAAACTCAAAAGGGGAAGAAAAATTAATTGTATTTACTTGTGATTTTACTCTTTTTGTTGTTTTTCCTTCCAGATGTCCCAAGATTCCTTGTTTTATTATACCCTTTCTGTTAAAAAAAGTTCTTTAGTCATTTTTTTAGTGTAGTTCTGCTGACAAAACTATTCTCTCTCTCTTTCTCTCTCGCATCTGAGAATGTTTTGATTTCTCCTTCACTGCAGAAGAATTTATTCACCAAATATAGAATTTTGGGCTGAAAGGTTTTTTGTTTGTTTGTTTTTTCTTTCAGAACCTTTTTGCCACTTCTGGCCTCCATTTTTTAAATTCTTTTTATTTTTTTTTATGATAACTCTGCTGTCTTCATATTGTTTTTATTTTCTCTATAAAAGTCATTTCTTTCTCGCTGCTTTCAAGAATTTTTTCTTTGTCTTTAGTTTTCAGAAGTTTGTCTGTGATGTGCCTTGCTGTGGATTTCTTTGGGTTTATTCTGTTTGTGATTTGCTCAGCTTCTTGAATCTTTAAGCATAAGTCTTTTGACAAGTTTGGGAAGTTTTTAGCTATTATTTCTTTGAGTATTTTTTCAGCCTGCCCTCTTTTCCCTCTCCTTCTGGGACTCTGATGATATGAATGTGAGATCTTTTCTTATAGTCTTGCATGTCCCTGACTTCATGTTTTTGTTTCTTTCTTTCAATCTATTTTTGCCTTTGGTCAGATTGAAAATTTTCTATTTTCCTCTCTTAAAATTCAGTTTTTTTCTCTGTTTCCTCTATTCTTCTGTTGAGCTTATCCACTGAATTTTTAAATTTTTGCTATTGCATATTTCAGTTCAAAAATTTCCATTTTTTTAAATGTTTTTTTTTTCTGAGACTCAATTTCTTTCCTTCCTGTGACATTCTGTTTTTATTTATTTATTTTTCATTTCAAATGTGTTTACATTTTCTTATTGAAGTGTTTATGATGGCGGCTTTAAAGTCCTTGTTGGATAATTCTAGCATATCTATCATCTTGGTGTTGGAATTTATTGATTTTTGTTTTTTCCATTCACCCAAGTTGAAATTTTCCTTGTTCTTTGTATGATAAGTGACTTTTGATGGAGATCTGGAAATTTTCAGTATTATGCTATGAAACTCTGGAATTCATTTAAGCCTTCTATTTTAGTTGGCCTTTGTAGACTGCTTGGTAGAGGGAGGGGGTTTGCCTCATTACTACTAGATAGGGATAGAAATCCAGTGCTCCCCTGGATTTCATTGACACCTGAGGGGCGGAGCATTTCCTTGTTAATGCTGCGTGGAGGTGAAACTTCCAGCTGCCCACTAGGCCTTTGTTGGTATCTCCCTGCATGGGAGGGTTAGAGTAGCTCATTACTGCTCGCCACTTGGTCTCAACTGACAACTGAGAGGGATGACCTCATCACTGCTGGGCAGGAGTGAAAGTTCTCACTCTCTATTAGGTCTCATCTGATTCCACTCCATCAGCAGGGTGTTACCGTCCTTACTATAAGGTGGATGGAAATGCAGGTCTCCCATGTGTTCTCTACTGATAACAGGGATGGATAGGTGCTTCTCATAGCTTGGTGAGGATGGAAGCCTATGCTCCCTGCTTGGCTTTCCTAGCATGGCCTGGGATCAGGCCATTGCTTTTTCTATAGAGTTTTAATGAAATAGAGCAGTTGCTGTCTAAAAGATATTTGTCTTGGTCCCAATTTGGCTAGGGATAACAGTCTTTTCTTGAGGACTTTATTTGTATATATTGTTTGTGTTTCTGGGTTGCCTGCCTCTTTAGCTCTAAGTCTGGGGTACATGAATTAAAAAGAAAATCCAGGAAACTCACTACCATGTTGTTTTTTTCGGTCCCAAGGTCCCTGGCTGGTCTACCTTCTTTTCTCTGCCTTTCAAGTTCTTATTTTATATATAAGGAACCTGATCATGCTGGCACCCTGATCTCACTTAACGTTGTTTAAGTCACCCAGTCTATTGTATTCTGTTATGACAGCTAGAGCAGACGAAGACACTGATATATTTGGATTTATTTTTAAAAATTGATAAATTGTGTGTGCTAATTGCTTTGTCTTTTATGTTTCTTTTTATTTTTTTTTTCTTTCATTCCTTCATTGTTATTAGTTTAGGATTTTTTTTTTCTTTTTTTCTTTTTCTCTCTACTTATTTGGCAGCTACATGCACTGTGATTATAGTTTGAGTAGCTGTCTACATTTTTTAACACATATATTATGTTAACAAAGTCTATATTTAGTATCTCTACTATACCCTTGAACAATATAAAGAATGCATGACATTTTAACTATAATTATTTCCCATCTGACTCCCTTCCTATTTCTGCCCTGTATTTTAATTCTATTGTATCTACTGCTAGTCTCCACAGTTATGCTCCCTGTGCATATAATTGTGGATTGAATGTGGTTTTCTCTCAGCTCATTGATGATATTACTTCACTCTGTCCTGGCTTCCCTATTTTTTACTATTTAGTAGTTAGACGAGAATGCAATTTTCATTCTATCGTAGGCAATCTATTTTCACTTCTACAAATAACCATGCAGAAATAATCACATCATATTTTGGTGAATTTCTGTTCCATCTTTAATCTAGATCTGGGTTTGTCCCTGTAGCTACCTACATTTATCTAATATATATTCATTTAATTGTGACCATTCTTGTGTTTGATAATTTTTTCATTATTTTTTAAAAGGAATTTATTTTTTTTAATTGAAACATATTGATTGTACATATTTATGGGGTATAGAATTATATTTCCATATATGTTTTTCATTAATTTTAATTTAAAACTATATTAAGAGCAAGGTTTGTGTTATTAAATTTTCTCTTGCCAAACACTTAGTCTGCTTTCCTATTCTTCCTCCCTGTCCTCATCCCTCTAATTCTTCTGTTTTTCCTCTTCTTTTGCTATTACATAAGTAATAGTGTGATAAACATTTCTATAGAGGAATCTTTGTCTATGGTTCTGATGTTTCTATATTGTAGATTTCTAGAAATATAATTATGAAGTCACTTTCAAGGATTTCAATAGTAGTGAAAAATGGCTTTTAAGAAAAATTAATGAATGGGTGTTCTGAGCAACTGTGCATGAATTGCTTCTTCTCACCACGCTCAGGCCATCATAGAATGCTGTCAGTTTAAAAATATGTTCCAGTTTGATACTGAATAGTCTTTTAGACAGTATTTATGTTTATACGACCATGGGTATTTGAACATTGCTTTGTTCATATGCTTACTGGTAATTTCAAATTCCTCTTTTCTAAGTGGTTCGTCCAATTCTCTGTCAATTTTACATTTGCAGTCTTACCAATCTCTATAAGCTTTCTACGTCTTCAAAAAGTTCATGGAAAAATAGAATTAAAAGATAACACTAATTTTTCCATGAACTTTTTGAAGTACCCTTGTATATATTAAAATACTTTATTTTATGCCTGTTTATCATCTTAGAATCTGCCTATAACATGTATTAAATTAATTAAATAATTTATTTACCTAACCATTCAATTTTTTTTCTAAACATCTGCTATATACCCATCAAGGAATCTGGAAAATCTTAAATGGTAATTATTCTACTTTATGAATAGCCATCTTCTCAAACATTTCTTTTAGTATAATCAGATTTTCATGTTGTAGGAGTTTTATTTTGCTTTTTAAGCACATTATATCTGATAAAATAAGTGACCTGGGCTCTTGTTTTGTGCATTAAGCTACGAATAATTTTGATAATTGAATAAATTGGAGACATGCTAAATATTGTGTTTAGCATTTTGAATTTTGTCCTCAATATCTGGGGGTTCCACATCCTTGGATTCAATCTAATTTCAAAATTGGATTCAATTTTGAAAGCTGTCCAAAATTAAACATATTTTAAAAAACAATAGAGCAAAAAATATTTTTATTATTAATTAATGTACATTATTAATGATGTATATTAATAATTATGATTAATAATATACACTATTAACTAATATATATGATTATTTGCATATCATATGCATTATGTATTAGGTATTTAAGTAATGTAGAAATGATTTAAAATACAAGAGGATGTAAGAAAGCCATATGCAAGTACTTTTATATAAAGGTCTTGAGCATCCATAAATTTTGGTATGCATGGGGGTATTGAACCCAATCCCCCACAGATACCGAGGTGACTAGCTGTCACTTATTAATTAGAATGTATTATTCATTTTATAGATGAGAAAATGAAGCTCAGAAAGTTTCAGTATGTGGCGTAAGGTCACACAGGAGGTGGGGCTTGGGATCCAGTTTTGGACTCACCTTGCCTTCAGGACCCATACTTTCCTAATAGATGACACTACTTCTGAGGGACAAGTCCTTCTTGGACTTCTGTGCATGTCAAACTGCAATCTGATCCTGGTCCCTCTTTCATGGCACTCTGAGGTCTCAGGAACAAAACCAAGAAACTGTCCCTCTTGGTCAAATGGTCCCATAAGCAGGGAGCTCATTGGGAGCGAGAGGTTTGGCACTGTCTCATATGGCGTCCTTCCCATGGCAATTCTTTTAATATTAGTCACTTCCTAATCACTTTTTTTCTAAGGTGAAGAAAATATCACTGAAGTTTAGGGATGGGAGAGAACAAAAATCCCAACCCACTGTGTAAATCCAAATCAGGAAATTGTCTTTCTCTTTTCATCCTCTCCTGAATAATTCAATTATCTTTCCTCCTGCTTGATAGATGTTGGCTGCCCAGAGAGTGTTTGGAGAGGATCCAGGCTTAGGAAAAGTGAAACATGGCACACATGTAGGCATGGTTTCTTTTGTAGGTAGGTGTCTCAGGGACAAAGGTCAAGTTAGGGGGATTATTCCAGGGTCTTTCATGTGTTGTCATTCTTGTCTTTGGTACAGCTACTTTTCCCCAATAGCTGCAAGGACAGTGACTGTGAGTGGTAATCTAGGCTTGCCTGGAATTGAAAGGTCATTGAAAGCTGTCATGACCAGTCTTATACGATGGTCCCCTCATTCATGCAGGGAAGGAAAAGCTGGAAACTCAACTAATAGCCTGGTCAATCGAGCCATTCATGCCCCACCTCTGACCTTGTCCTTGCTGGATGCCAAATCCTTCTGTGGCTCCCCACTTCCTATGGATAAGGTCTAATTTATTACAGCACATAAAACATTTTATTTCCTACCTCTGTCTTCTGCCTCATTTCTCTTTGCAACCATAGTTGGCTCTTGGGTGCTGCTCATATTAAACGACTTTGGGCTTTTGCACATTTCATGTAGAAAGCAGTCTTATCTCCTTCCTCAGCCTGGTGAGCTTTTCCTTCTTGTGGGAGAACCCTCCTTTTGATCCCTTTTCTGACAACACCACTTGCTTCCAAGTGGAGCTGGTTTCTCTCTACTTTGTGTCACAGGTGGACTTGATACTGTTGTTTGCATGTTATCTTTCCTTTGAGACTGTGGGTCTTAATCTGACTCATCTCTGAATCCCCTTGCATGCAATAGGCCCTCCATACATTTTTTTGTTGTTGAGTAAATGAATGAATGATTCCAGACATTTACAAGGTATTTTGTTCATTTAACAAATTGTTTTTTCTCTATTATCTAATTTTATATTCACAATAAACCTATGGGTGAGATCATTTTCCTTATTTTGGGCATCAGAACATTAAAGGCCAGAGTGGTGATGTGAAACTCTAAGTTGGCAGACTGGTAACCAGCACATAGTTCCTATGTCTTAGTGAATTGAAGTCAGGACAGAACTTGGCTGATAAAACATGCAATGACTGTTCTTATTGTACAAGTGCCACATTGGCTGGAACTTCTGGGTTCTTTGCTTGGCTTTGAACTGTGCTTATGTAGAGAAGAATTTTGTGCTGTAGGCTGTTTGGATGGGTCCTTACTGCCTATAGAAAAAAGTTCAAACTCCTCAGCAAGGCATTCAAAATTCTGGTCTCAATCTAGAGTTTCAATTTTATCTTCAGCTACTCTAGTGACAATATATCAATATCTCTTTATGATAAACCAGGGGTTGACAAAACTTTTTTATTAAGGGCTGATAGTTAATATTTTGGGTTTTGTGGGCCAGGTGGCCTTTGATGCGACAACTCTGCAACTAGAGTGTGAAAGAAGCCAGATATTACTTAAATGAATGGGCATGACTGTTTTCCAATAAAACTTTATTTACAAAAATAGGCAGTGCACTGGATTTGGCTGTAGAATTATAGTTTACTCACCACTGTTATAAATCACACCTGAAAATACCATGCATTATTTCCTCTTTCCCTTTTCCTCAGATCCTTCCCTTCCTCTTTGTTTCTAACTTCTATCTCCTTTCCTCTCTACCTTCTTTCCATTTTTAAAATGTGCGCTTACCAGATATCCATCCCTGTGAGTCATCCTTAAATCTCTGCACCTGTTCTGGTGCTGTTTATAGACAACATATAGAGGGGAGTTCCAGCAAGGAATCTCATTGTTCATAGTCTTAATTTCAAACCACTTGCCCCAAATCAATCTTCACACTAAATTCCATATTGTCCTTGAGTCTCCTTTTGACCTCCTGGCTCATTCTCCTGTTTTTTGTTTTGATTTCTTCACTCTTTAGAATTGATAGCTCTGCCCACTTTCACAGCAATGATCCTGACTCCCCCCCCTTCAATAGGTTTAGATTCAGCTGCTCTTGCTCTGCTGCTTCAGGCCACCTGGGTTGACTCTCCTCCTAGTGTGACCCTTACATTGGTGTCATCCTTTCTGCCATATTCTAGCAGCCTGTCTGCCTTATTGTCATGGTCTTGTCAGTTGGAAATGAACCCTATGTACCTGGCCCTGTGCCATGTGCAAAAGGGACAAAGAGATTAGAATGACAGTCTATGTTCTTGGGAAGCCTGGTCTAGCAGAGAAGAGATTCAACTAATTCTAATGTCATATGAGAAGAGAACATCTCTGTGGAGCCAGACGTGAGTGATGACTTCACAGGAAGAAGGTCAGAGATGGCTTCAGATTTCACATCTGAATTTCACTCTTTTGTTGAAGAATCTGCTGTAGCCCCCTGTTATGTCCTATGTCAATTCCAATTTCCAGTGCCTTTCCTTCAATGTCCTCTAGCCTCTTATTGGTTTACTAACCCATTGAATCATACTTGTCAATAATCCCCAACATAAACTTTTGCTTCAGGTACCCTGGCCTTCACAGTCATCCTGGCCTACAGCATGCCAGTTCCTACCTACATCTGAAGTACCATGTCTAAAACCTGTTGCCTAGTGCTTGCCAGTTAACAAGTCCTTGATAAGTGTCTGTGTCTTCCTGTTCACATCTCCTTTTTTTTTCCTTTCTACCCATCTAAATTCTAACCACACTTCAAGATCAGCTTAAGGTTTTCCTCCCTCATGAAGATTCCTACAATCGTTTTAGCCAACATTGACTTTTGTCCTATTTTTAAGAAGCTACTAAACAAAGGCTTAGGACATAATACATCTAATTCTTGACCATTGTGTGGGCTACCATATTGCTTTATACTCAGACAGACTTGGATTTTTAGGCCTTGCTCTGTCAGTGTGTAGCTGTATGATCTTGTGCATGTTGCATAATTTCTCTGAGCCTCTATGGCCTCATTGGTAATATTAGACTAATGATAACTTCCCTGTTCCACAATACCAACTATCTTGTTACTACTACCAGAAAGTCAATTTTCAGTCACTTTCTGACATATCAATTCCTCAGAAAACTCATATCTGATTATCTGATGTGGTTACTTTTTATTTGCCTATTGTCTTCCTTCTCCCGCTGGCAGGTAATAATTGGCATGAAACCGGAGATCTTGTCTAGCATATTCAGTGCTGTATCCCCAGTGTTTAGAAGAGCTCATCAAATACTTGTTGAATACAAAATAGTAAAGTGCTCACAGGTGGGTTCTAAAGATGAACTGAGATGTGTGTTAAATGGTGGCCAGTACACGGCCATCACCTCAGTGAGCTTTCAATAAATGTGAATTTCCGGAACACAGCCTTTGCTACCTGTCTACCACCACCATCCCTACTGCTGTTACTACTAACTAAGGCAGACACTCTAAGGCAATGGTGCTGGCTGGGAAGAGCAAATCCATCTACAGTGGAACTGACCTTCTTGGAGCTGCTGATCTCTGGGAGTGAGCTGTGTGGGCCTTTGAATGAATGCAAATATTAACAAACAAATACAAACACCAACAAATGGTGTGATTAAGCAGCATCTGGAAGCACATGGAGAGTTAGTGAGATCGTGATTTCATTCAGTGAATTCCTGCCTTCTTGCTTCTCTGTTGTTCATCATTCTGGGACCAATATAAATCTGAATTTATTGCTCTGTGCATTAACTGAAAAGCCAGACAGTCCTCTTATCCGATCAGCTGATACCGTCATCTTTTTCTCTTGATTTATCACTCTGCAACGATGGATCAGTTGTCCTTAAAGTATAAGTTACAAATTTCTTTCACGTTCTTATTGATTAACTGTTAACACAGTCAACCAATAATTTTCCCCTAACTTCCTATCATTTAATCTTGACTTTAGTCATGTGAGGTAGATAAAATATCCCCACTTCCTAGGTGAAGGAGCAGACGCTTGCTATGTGTCCCCAGCTGCTTGTGAGTTCTAGGTTCTTTCCACTTCCTCACACTTTCCTTCCTGCCTGATTCTCATCTGAGATTTGCCATCTGCAACAAACATTTACTGAATGTTTACAACATGTCAGGCAGTGTGGTAGGTGCCTGGAGAAAAGAGAGAATTGGACATTGTGCCTGAACATTCGACTTCCCAGATCAGTCGGTGAGACAGACAAGAATGCAGATTATTGCAACAGAATGTGATGTGTGCTCTAACAGTAATATACACAAGTGTTAACAGTTGCAAAGCAAAGGGAATGGCTTCCTGATGGATGAAAGGACTTGGAGAAATTGTCACAGATGAACTGACATTAACAGTTGAATATGGAAGTTGGATAGGAGTTTGTCAAGTGGAGAAAGTGGGAGAGGCACACCAGGGAGCTGAAACTGAAATCATGAGCAGGCCCAGGTAGATGCTGAGAGGCTCCTATTGGTGGGACATAGAGAAGCAGGAGCGGGTGCAGAAATATTGCTTCAGTGGGTAGGGACCAGGGCACAGATATGTCATGCTAGGGATGTGGACTTTATCCCTTAGGGCTAAGACAAATTGGACTTTATTCTGTTTCCCATTTCCACTGGTGGCTTTCTCACCCAAAGGGTAATCCTCTCGCCAAACTGGTCCTTGTGATTGCTGTTTTTCAACCTGTGGAGATAACTTGCCTCGAATGGGCCATAGCAGGTACCTATTCCATCATGACATGGAGACCTCCTGGGACAGCCTGCTGCTGATGTAGGCAGAACACTGCGTATGTGTGTGTCACATACTCAGATCTCCTCTGTCTTTCAGGAGCTCACTGTCCCAGCTGCTTGTGAGTCAAGATGACAAATGACGTGAGCCATAGGAATCAGGGAGCCTGAATCGAGAGAGGAGTCAGAATTCTTCAGGGCTGCTATATTCTTGGTCACGTGTTCTGTGTCTAATTCATTTACTGAGTTTGATGGAACTGACAACCCTCACAATGCCACTTCCTTTACCTGTTGGGGTGGTTGTGTTTTCACTTCAAAGCTGCTGTTGGCCTGAGAGCCTGGATGGAGCAATCCCAGGGAAGAGCTTTCAGCCTGTGGCTTCATCTCCCTACATCCTGGCTGGGCCACCCTGGAGCCAGCAGACATTTGACTGTCTTTGTGGGGAAAGGGTTTTCCTGGCTGCTCTTTGCTTTGTAGCAGGTCAGGAGCTCTATTACGGCTATTTCAGATTAAGTCTGTCAGAGGACACTGTTTTATTTTTAATGACAATGTGCTAGAAAGAGCCCTGGATTAGAAATCAGAAATGGGGGGAGGTGGGATAAAAAAGAAAGAAAACAAGAAAAAGAAAAATCCAACCCCCTGTTTTCAGGCCTGCTACTCTCCCCACAGGCTGTATTTCCCAGGTCTTGGGTGACTTAACACCCCTTCCTGGATCTCAGTGAAACTGGGTTAGTTCTGGTGACACTGAATTCACAGGATTGTTGATGAATATTAAAGGAGATAACATAGTGAGAATGACTCCTAAGTTGTAAAGTGTTTTTCAGAGCTGATTAACTTTCACTGTTATTTTAATTTTGCTAGAAGACAGTTAGAAATCACAATGGCTTTTATTTTCCTTTCCAGGAAGTGGATCTCGACTACCCCAGTCCTCATGGTATAGTCTTTCTTTGAGCTGATGAAAAGATAAAGCTCCACCTTTTTTGAACTTAGACATAATGCTTCTTTTGTTTTTCTATATTTGTGTATTTCATGCATAGGATGAGGTCCTGGCAGGTATCCGGTATGTCTTTATTTTCCTTTCTGCTTGTCACAGCACTGAGCATAAAGTAGAGACTCTGTATTACCAAGTTAACTGAATTTCCACTTATATCCTAACTTGTACTAATAAAGCACATATAGCTTTGAGAGAATTTGTTAATTGGGTTCATGTTTATTCTACTATTATCAACTAACATAATACATTTGTTTAAACTCAGGGCTCAGCAGTTTATGTTGGTCATTAATGCGTCTCAGTGAGATATGCTTGTTTACAGCACTTTGCAAGAATATGTGGATTTTCCATTCTGAGGAAACCACAGGATAATAATCAGCAAAAGGAAGTTTGTCCAGAGCCATGGATGTGCGGCATAAACTGGTGATTCTCACCCTTAGCCACTAATGCCTCCGCATTTCCCAGACTACCTTGCAGGAAGGGTGGCCATGGGCTACATTCTGCACGCACGGAAGGTGGGTGTCCACAGGAAGGATGTGCAGTGTGTCCATACCTGGCTATAAACCCTCTTGTGTGAGCCTTCTCACTTTGCCATTTTTCTTGTTGGTTGATGAAAATAGGGAGTCCAGTGAAAAATTTCTAGAAGAACCTAGAGCAGGTACTGTCAGACTTTTTCAGTAGAGGATCAGACAGTAAATATTTTAGGCTTGGTTGCTATTATTTGACTCTACAATTGTAGTGTGAAAATAGCCATTAACAATATGTAAACAAATGAGCATGACTGTGTTCCAGTAAATCTCTATTTACAAAACAGGCAGTGGCTGGATTTTGCCCACAGGCAGAGGTTTGCTGGTCCCTGACCAGTGCATGGTGGTACCACCAGATGCAGGGATCCAGGCTCTGGTCAACACTTGATTGGACTGACATGAGTGAGAAGTAAAACTTTACTTTGTTAAGCTGCTGAGATATTTGAGTTATTAGTTAAATCAGCTGATATTAATTATTATGACTAATACTAGAACATTCTAGAATTCTTTCTTTTTTTCTTTCTTCTTCCCCAGTTCAATCAATCATGAACCCTGCCAATTTTGTCTTTAAATTTTTTTTCAAATCTTCTATATCCCTACTCCCACTGCTTAAAAGCAGGCCCTTGTCATTTAGCATCAATAGGACCGCAGCGGCCTCCACACTGCTGTGGCCTCTCGCCAGCTCATCTTCTACACCATGGATAGAGCAATGGCTAAAAAGATGCTCCAAATGCAGAGGCTGAGGCCATCTGTCTTTCTAAGCCTCAGATTAGTCATCCTGTCCTTTGAAACATGCTGTTTGAGGCATGATGTCAGACTGGTGAAAATGCAGCTTCGGAGCCAGAAGACCTTGGTGTGAGTAGTAACTGCCACATCCAGCTGCACCTTGGCCTTGTGTGCATTTTTCATCTGTTCATTGAGGGCAGTGCATCCTTCCTCACCCAACTGCCATGGAGATGAGGTGCAATTGTGTTTGTAAAGCAGCTCCTAGCTTGGGCTGTGCTTTCCCTTTGCTCTTTGCTATTGTGACATCCTGCACTTTTCTCTCAAAAGAAGTGGTGGAAAGGGGGGTGATTTTGCCCCCCATCCTGGAAATGTTTCTGATTGTCACAACTATGAGGGGGATACTGGCATCTAGTATGCAGAGTCCAGGGATTTTGCTAAGCATCCAACAGTGAGCAGAATAGCCTCCCGCAATGAAGAATTATTTGGCCCAAAGTGTCAATAGTATCCAAGATGAGAAACCATTCTAAGGAGAGGTTATGAACATTGACTATCCAAAGGGTCTTTATTTGCCAGTTATAAAATTTAAAATGTATGTGAAATTGAGGACCTTTCAGAGAGTTCTGCACTCTGGGTTTTCACAGGCTCCCTAACTCCTTGGCCATGATGTACTTTGATGGTATCTGCTGGCCCTAGATGGCGTTTGAATTTGTTATTGTTTGTGGACTTTCATTTCCCCTAATACACAATAACTTCAAAGACAGGGACTTTTCTTTGTCAAATTAAGGTTTGTTTAATTGACTGGACTGCAACGCCTTGAGAGGCCATTTCCTACTTCTGCATAGGACTTCTTACTATGGCTCAAGGCTCTCAACATAAATTCACTCATCTGATTGACATCACAACTCTATTTCTATTTCCCCATCTCTGCTATTTTAGAAGACAAACTGAGGCCACAGAATTTAGAAGACTTGTCCAGAATCACATAATGAGTGGTGAAATTGGGACTCAGAATCACTTTCTGAAGAAGGTTTTCTTCACCCTTTGAAGATTTGGGGTTGGGGAGCACTGAACTTAATAACATTAAAGAATAGTAGCTCTGTGATTTAGGATTTTATTTAACTTTGGTTCACTCATTCATTTAGGAATGCATTAAAGAAGTAATGATTGACACTGCCAGGCAGTCCAGGCAAAGTCCTAGGTGCTGGGGATTTTGCTTTAAATTACATTGTCAAAGTTCTTGGTCTCTTATGGGTTTTGCTTTCTTATAGGGGAAAACAGACAATAAAGAAAAATACATTTAAAAGCTAGTAATGAATATTATATGGGAAATTGAACTGGCAGGTCATGGAAAGCCTATTTGTGACCAGGAATTAAAAGCCTAGTAGGAATCAAGGAAGAGAAGATTGAGGGTGGACAGAGGGGAGCCTTTTTGGCAGAGAAAGTTGTCAGTGCAAAGGTCCTGAGGTAGGAACAAGATACGTGGGTTTGCAAACAGCACAGCTGAAACACAGCAAAGGCTCAGGGGAGGTCAGGGAGGAAGCTCAGGTCACACAGCCCTTTGGAGGCCAATATATAGTTCAGATTTTGTTCCAGTAGGATGGAAGTCACCTAGTTCTTGTAAGAAGGAGTGACATGATTATCTCATGTCTGTTTCCTTAAGCTCACTCTGGCTACCAGTGGAGAATGGATTCTAGGGGGCAAGGGCAAATGCAGGCAGTGCAGGAGAGAGGTGAGGAAGGCTGGGGCCTTGGCTCTAGATGGTGGCAATGGAGTAGGAGAGAAGCAGGACTGTATTTTATAACCTCACTGAAAAGAAGCAATGTCATTAGAAGACTTGTAGCTTTCTATCAGGGCGGGGTGGCAGAAAGAGAAGGTACAGAGAAGTCATGCTCCTTGTTGTATATATTTTCATCCCTGTGGTACTCACCCAGCACCTAGAATGGCTGTTTTCTGCTGCAAAAGTTCAGATTATAAAGTGCTGGCACCAACTCACATTAACAGACAACATGAGACAGAGCCACGTGGAAGAGACAGGAGCAGTATGGTCCAGACCTTCACTTCAAAGATGAACATCACCCTGTGTACTCATCAGCCCTGCAACATCCCATTGCTCTGCAAAATCTCTGCAAGACGTCTGAAATGCCTGGCCCAAGTACATCTATTTTTCTCCATCTTCCTTCTCATTCATCCATGCTCAGGCCCAAATCCTTACCCTCTTTGGCGTCAAGGGAAATGAGTTGGGGATTTCCAAAACAAGCTTATTTGTAGGTTGCAACCAATTAAGGAGCCTGGTGATGAAGACGCAGACAAATTGCACAGCAAGCATCCAGACTTGTTCATCTCTTTAGATTCTGCTTCATTTGATAAATAACCATGGCTCTGGGTTTCTGTTGATGTGTACCTGCAGGTCTGGTCTATCTTATGATATTCCTGACAATATCATCTCTCCTGGCATGGATGGGCCTCTGGAAAGATCTGCATTGAAGAAGTATATGGAACTTTTAGCAAGTGTGTTGTGCAGCTGGGGGATTGGAGAGGGCAAGTTCAAGTTCATAATATGGTTGTGGAGTATATTCCAGGGCCAGACACCTTCTGTGGTGGTGTAGAGTGGGTGGCCCTCAGCTGAGGTCCCCATGTCCAACCTGCTCAGACTCTAAGTAACTTCCTCATTATGTCAGGATTTGAATTATTTAGCTGGACTCTGTGTGTGGTTGTATTTTTCATTTTTTCCCTGATTATCAGTTAACAATTGATCATTGTGGAAAATTCAAAGAATTCAGAAAAAACTTAATGGGGTAAAAAAGTGATTCCCCATTATTCTGATATCCAGAGGCAAACCACTCTGTTTTTTTATATTTCCTTCTGATCTTTCCAATTTTTCTTCTATGCAGTTCTTGTTTCTTTATGTAGCTGAGTTTATACTGTGTGTGCAAATTTTTATTCTATATTTTCCCAGATAGCTTTGTCCCAAAAGTCCTTTTCCATTATATTAAACATTCTTGGTGATGCATTCCTTTATTCTCCAAATGTATACAATCAGCAGGAACTCTTTGGCATTGCAGATATGGTGGTAACCAATCCAAACATGGTCCTTATCCTTAGGGAGTCTTTACTCTGGCAACAATATGAACATTTTCATTTGTTCTTTCTTTGCTGTTGTTATTTCTAATCTAGCCTTTTTTCCTCAGCCATCAGAATGTCTTTGAGGTCTGTATAAAAGTGCATTGTAGAAATGCACCTTAGTGTGTTTATCTAACCTTCTGTTTTGGCATCTTTAGGCTGAGCAGAAATCATCATGCCCCTTTTACAGATGAAGAAATGACCACAGAGAAGGAATAAATTTTGATGTTGAAATGTGATTCTGGATCTAGATCTTATTTTAAGTCAAGATGCCATTCTTTCCTTAATATATTACTTGAGCAATTATCGCGTGCAAAGTGTGTTGCTAGAGTCTGCCTAGCAGTTAGAATTGCAAAGGGCTTGGGTAAACTCACTCTACCCAAGATGTTACTTGATAACAGTTTAAGCCTTAAGGAACTTACAGTTTCAGGAACTTACAGAAGTAGAGAACAAACTGAAGGATACTAGAGATGGGGGAGGGAGGTAGTTTGGGGAGTGATAGGTCAGGTAAAGGCATAAAAATATCACGATTTGGGGCTGACCCCATGGCACACTCGGGAGAGTGCGGTGCTGGGAGCGCAGCGATGCTCCCGCCGTGGTTTCAGATCCTATATAGGAATGGCCAGTGCGCTCACTGGCTGAGCGCGGTGCGGGCAACACCACACCAAGAGTTGCGATCCCCTTACCGGTCACGAAAAAGACAAAAAAAAAAAAAAATCACAATTTGTAATAATGAATATGCTAATAATATATAAAAATTAAACAAAATAATAACAACAAAAAACCTTTCCCATCTACAACATCAATGCATTGGGAAGAATCTTCTCAAGCTTTCTTTAATCTGGAATATTCTGATTCATATATCATTTGATTTTCTTTTTAACCCATCCAAGAGTATTGACTGAGAGCCTGGCCTTTGAAATTAGGCCACTTGGATTTGAACCCAGGCACTACTACTTAACTAGCCATGTGGGTTAGGGCATACCACTCAGAATCTCTGAGCCCGTGTTTTTACCTCTAAAATGGAGATGATGATGATACCCGCCTCATGGGTTTTATGGGAAAATTAAATGTAATAATACTTGTAAAATGCTTAGCATATTCTCTAGCACAGGGTTAAGCATGCAAAAACATTTACTCTCACTAGATTGTCCTTATTATTCCTATCACTGGCAAGATGAACAGTCTCTACTTATTGATTGACACTCTGGAGACATTATATACTCAAAAGGAGCTGATCTTTCTTCTTTATAAGTTTGGAACGAGGTGGGTATTATTATTTGTCTTTATGAGGGAAGTGAGATACAGAGAGATCAAGCAAACTGCCTCCAATTGAAACAGGGCTGTTTTAGGCATTACACAATTTTTTTTGAGGGGGGGTGGAGGAGGTTGGTGACTAGGAACATTAACATTCTCTTCCACAATGCATGCAATTCTGGGTGATATGGAGGACAGAGGGATCCTGTGGTTTACCAGATGTCCCTCCAGCAGGGTAAGGAATCAGTGCTGGAAAAGTTGCTGTGGATGTGTGCTATCCTAGTGAAGCCTGTTTCCGTGAGAGGAATGGAATATTGAGGCCCTGCTTTGGATGGGCTGAACCTATAGCCACACTGAGACTTCTGCAATACACTTAGGATTACATTTTAAATGAGTAACTCAAGAATGTATTAGCAGGTTAATAGCTGCTAGCATTATATGCCTTTCCAGTTAGTGGGGGTCATTGATGGCGTTACGGGGAGGAAGTAAAGGTAAATTGGTCTTGTTTTTCCCCCCCAGACCAAAATTACCATTGGGCCAGAGCAGCCTGGGGGCAGCACTGTCCAGTGGGGAGAGTCTTGAGTTGTCTTCTGGTTGGTCATGATTCTTATCACAATGCTGTCCTAAGTGGCAAGTAGTGTTGTTTTGGATCTGCCTCTGCCATACCTGCCAGGACAACAGACAGGGGAAAGAGCCTCTGAGGCACATTGCTGGGATAAACAGAACAGTATTTTTGTGTTATTGCTATTGTGGTGCCCATTATTCTGTGGCTCCTATCACTGGGCCTGTGTCAATTGACTTTCAAGAATGCACAGGATTCTCCTACATCCAGTGTCAGAAAACCAGGCTTGGGTCTACACACTAGGGACACAGCAGCCAAAAAGTCATCCAGGTTCTTACAGTCACAAAGCTTCCATATAATCTTGAGAAAATACAGAAGGAATTCCAAGGGAAAAAGAGGTCATGGGATGGGAAAGAGGGAATGGCATTTAGATAGAGAGAGAAACAAGGACAAAATGGCGAAATGCTCTGCTTCCTGTGTGTAGGGAACGGCTGACTTTCAATCAGTACTTATGGTTTGACAAACTGGGAGTCTCTGACCACAGAAGGAATTTCTATAACCTGCAGGCAGGTAAAGGCAGGGTCCTCAACCCCACTACATCAGGCCAGACACTTCTGTCTTATTCACTGTAGTTATCCCTGTGTTTAAACCCAGCACTTAGTAGGTGGTCAATAAATTCTTGTTAAACCATAAGTTAAGGCTGGGTAGAGCTCAACACTGGTCTTGGAATAGATGATGCCAGTTCCGACTCCCATGTAAAGCAAAGTGAAAAAAAAAAAAAAACTTTAATAATTAATGAATTTCAGGGATGAACACTGAAATAGACCTGATTTCAGCCACATGGCTGACACCATCTATTCACATCTTAAGTGCTAAATGCCAGTGTGGATTTACAGAATTCCGAGCTGATTATTATGGCTAGAGTGGCTGAATGAGACAGTGAGTAACTTTCAATTCAGCTCTGCCCAGCATTAATTCATGAGATTCACAAGAATTTATTGACCATACACTAGGTGCTGAGTACTGTTGTAAGATGTCTCTCTGTCCAGAATATTTATAAAATGGAAAAAACAAACAAACAAACAAACAAACAAACAAACAACCCTGGGAATTAATATTATTCATTTATTCATTCAACAAGCATTTTCAGAGCACAATTGTGCCGGACGCTACAGTATATGCCGTTACCCAGAGGTACACCCTCTTTGGGAAGCTTCCCTGGACCTCTTATCCTTCCCAACAGAGCTAACCCCTCCATCTCTGTGCCACCTTTATGCTTGATGTAGTATCGAATCTCATTTGTAACCATATTTTTCCTTGGGTATCCACCCTTTGACTATGGGTTTCTCCATCTTGTTCAACTATGACTCTTTGGTGGCTTTGTAAAGGCTCTGCAAAAGTAGATTGAATTAAACTGAGGACTCTCAACCTGGCAGGGGAGACAGAAATGGCACACAATAATGCACCAATATTTTTCACGGACTTGTAGTCAGGACATATGGGATTGGGAGAAGAGAATGACTGAGTTTGCCTGGGTAATGAGTGCTGCAGACACCACAGAAAAGGTAAACTTAGAGCTGGGCCTGGGAGATGGTGAGGATTTTGCTGGGAAGAAAAGATCCTGTGAAACAAAAGGAAGATTTTGAGAGAGCACTGAGGTGTTTACTGTAGTCCTGTTGGGTTCATGCCCCTTATTATCCTGTTGGTCTAGGGTGTATTCTTGCAGGATCGTGCTGGAAGCAGCTGTCCCGATGTTGACATAGTTTCTTACTCCTCATTATTTCTGACATCCCATTTTACAGGTGGGGACTCTGGGGCCTGGAGAGGAGAAATACACAGTGGGTACAGATTTGTTTGCAAATCGCTGAATTTTTGCTCCTGCCCTCAAACGTAGCTGCCTCTTTCTCCCTGTGTTCTCTTGCCAGCTGTAGTCGTGGAGTTTCCTGCAGGCTCAGAGAGGATTTCCTTTTGGATGGTGTTCATGTGGGTTGATATGTTGCTTCCGTATCTACTGCTGTTGAAAAGTAGCCAGCTGATCCCTTGGGTTTTCAAAATACATCTGAACAGCAAGAGAAGACTTAGTCTTCTCCAATAATAAAGATTTCTCTTTTCAGGTTTACATTAAAATTAGATAATCCTAGACTGAGTGAGACTAGGGTCTTAGTACGTGGTCAAGAAGATTGTGAATGAGGAGATAAAATGATGGCTGTATCTGGAAAAATTGTGTCTTCTAGCCAGCAGTCTGTCAGGGTCATGGCTGTCCTCTTCCCAAATCCACACCTTAAGTCACACACACATGCACACAAGCTGCTGCATCTGAGTTTGGTCCAGGGTTATTCTTGGAAAGGGAATTAATATACAAATTAAAATGCAAATTAAATTATGCAAACAGATATGAAAATAAAGACTAAGAAATAATTTAGCCTCCCTCCCCTTTACAGAGACATGTATTATACAAAGATGCATGAGCAAAGTTCTTTGAGTCTTATCAAACTTCAACAAGAATCTTATTTTTGAGTCTTTCCTTCTACAGTCACTGTCTAGTCCTCTCCTATGGGGCAAAGCAATGGGTGAAAGTCATTAACTGAGCACTTACTATTTGCCAGGCCCTGTCGTAGGCACTTGAAGATCATTATCTAATGCAATGCTCACCACGCACTATGAGTGTGTGCTATTATCATTATTTTATTGATGAGGAAACTAAAGCTCAGAGAAGTTAACAGCCATGTCCAAGGACAATCAGCCATAAAGGAGCAGATCTAGAATTTGTATGCAACTTGATTTAAGGCTAAACTGACATGAACACTACCCCATTTCTTTTTCCATTTTTTGGTCTTGCTTCCATGGTGTGGGCATTCTTCTCCCCTCTCTACCTTGAAAATCCTAAATCCACTATTGATAGCTTTACAGTCTCTACCTATCTTTGTTCACATCCAGCAGGAAAGAGATAGATTCACCTGTAGAAGACAAAAGGAATCTCTGTTTCGTGGAAACTCTAACAAGTGTCTCATTAACACTGAATGGCTTATGTGCCCATTGGCTAAAGCCTGTGTTTGAGAATGAGGATGGTGACAGGGTGTTGGTCCCACTTAGAAATGGGGGTCCTGTTAGAAGAAGGAATAGAGGAATGCTTGCTGTGTGGGCAAACCACAGTGACTGCTGCAGGGGGTTTGGGAGATACTGGCGGTGGGAGTAAATTTTGAGAAACAAATAAAAAATTTGAGGCTGACAGAGCCATTTAGTTTGCAGAGTGACACCATAGAAATCCTCAAGAACATAATTAACTTAATATGAATAAATTAAGCCCCACTTTACTGATATATTAGGTTTTTCACGTTACACAATGTTTTCACAACACATATCTGAGTCTCACGATATCACTTCGATGTAAGTTTTATTATCTGTTTCACATCATAAGGAAAAGGCTTTAAGAAGTAAAGCCAGGAAGTGGGAGATAGGGATGTGAATTGAGGTCTTTAGACCCCGTCACTGGGGTTTTTACTAACACACTGACTCCTAAGTTTTAATACTAGAATTGCTTTCTAATCACCCAAAACTGTTATGACTGTCAGATTATAAAATATTATGGTGTAAAAGCAGTCTGTCCCTTCTCTTTTTGAGAATGTTCAGGGCACATTGGGAGTCTGTTAACAGTACAGGCTGGATTCAGAACGCCCTGGGTCCTGGCCTCAACACCTGCTGGCTGTGCGACTCAGGCAAGTTACCATATCACTTGGAACTGGGTTTTCTCACCTCACCTACCTCTCATGTGTTTTGGAATGACTAAGTATAAATTGAGAATAAAAATCTAGGCCCAGTGCCTGGCAAATTGTGGACATTCAGAGAAATGTGAAAATTTAGAGTGATCCACTACCTCTATTTGCTTGGAGTTAAGGAGGTTCCTGGGATCGGGAACTTTCAGTGCTAAAAGGGGGATAGTCTCAAGCAACTGAAACTAGTTGGTTACCTTGGATGAATACCTGTAATTCTGAGAAAAAGAGTGCTTGAAAAAAGAAATGTTCCTATTCTTTGGTTAAATGGTTTGGTTCAAAATAGGAAAGAATAAGCACAGAAGCTCCAAGATTTCCCATGTAAATGTTGACTGCTGGATTACAGATAAACATAGTCCTGCTGGAAGGAGCTTAAGTAATTGAAAACTGGGACTGGGACTCTTGATGGTAGCCAGGCTGCTGCTGTTGGTGACTCCTTTCTTCTCTCTGGGTCTCTGTTTCCTTTTTGGAAAAAGGGGCAGCCTGGGTAACAATAATGGCATGCATTTTCCTACTTCTTTATAGTTTGCAGATGTCTTTTTCATGTCACTGTCTCATGCAACCTTCACTACAGTCCGGGGAATTTGATGTAATCATTACCCTCAATATTTGCTGTCCCCGATTTACAGATGGGGAAGATGAAGCTCAAGGGAGGCAGAGCATCTCACCCAAAGCCATGCAGCCAGGGACTGACCTTGATAGAACTCAAGCCTGGAACTTCTGAGTGCAGAGCCCATTTCTTTATCATGACACTTCTCTGCCTAGCTGAGCACAAAGGTCCCTTTCTCATCCACAGTCTAATGATACTAAAACCTAAATGTCCTACTTTTAGTCTAAGGAATGCAGACTCACAAACATAAAATCTTGAGCAAAAGTTCCTTGGCTAAACATCTTTTTGGAGCACTCTTCATTTGCCTGCAATTTTCAAGCACAGGAGAAAATTGGCAAGGGTTCCTCTCCCCATCAGAAGAAAGAACATCTCTAACCTCTGTGGAATAAGAAAGCAAGATGGTTTTATGGTCACTGACTGCTCTGAGGAGAAGTTGGCAGAATGGAAACAGATTGTCTAAGTGCAGACTGTGAGTTGGGCAAATTTTTAATTTAGCGGAAACCTAATTACTCATGTATGCATTGTACACTTTCTCTCTCTTCCCCAGCACAGGCATGTGTGCACGTGCATGCACACAAAGCTAATTATGATTCAAAGAATCCTCTGGAAAGGATATCTAATTGGTTCTAAAAATACCTTCATCAACAAAAGCAGTGACACACTTGTCCAGGGTTCTGAGGAGTCAGCAGGAAGCCTTGCCTCTGAATTCTCAGTTGCAAAGTAAACCTTTATTTCAGTACAACATGTTTTATAGTGTCATAAAAGAGGAGGAAAGTCAATAGCTCTACCTAACACCAACAGAACCAAGAAAATACTTTCCCGTTTCTCTAAAGTTTGAAGGACAAGAAAATATGAATACCTTTGATTACGTACTTGAAAATCTTAGAAATATCACTTCTGCCTTTGTTCAAGAAACTCGAGGCTACCATATTGAAATATATAACATTGGATTAATTCCTTCACGAATGCATAAAACTAGGAACCAAATTTTTGACAAAGAATTTGGAGGTGGCTTGATTCTCCAATTCTACTCAACTATCAAACTGATGAGATTCATTACTTGAACAAATATTTATTGGTGCCAAGCTATATTCTAGGTTCTAGTGTTTTGGTCTGCATAGGTAAAGGAGACCAAGCTCAAGAAGGGATTTCTATCAACAGGACTCCAAGTTTGACATGAAGGGACTATCTGGATATATCTCCAGTGCATCCATATCTTTCCTTTGCCACTATCATAGCCCCAAGTAAAGACACCATCGTTGCTTCCGGGGTCAGCTTCCTAGCTTCCGTTCTGCCTTCCATTCTTCCTATGCAGGTAGAGTGATCTTTCCAAAGTGAACATGTGGTCTTGACCCTCCTTCTAGCTTGAAGCTTTTCCCAGCTCCTCATTGCCCTTGGACTGAAGACGAGCTCCCTACAATGGCCCCTGTCTACCTTTCCTGCCTGATGTCTTGCCCTCTCCCCTACTTCCCTCTCCACTGCTGCACGGTAGATCTTCCTTTAGTTTTTGAAATATATTGTCTCCTCTCTTGCTTCCAGGTTTTTGCATTTGCTTCTTCTAAGAAAAGTGTCTATGCAGGTTATGCATGGATGAACTTTAAACAGTCAGACAGAAAGATTTGATAATTGCAGCCATGGACATTTGGGGAGGAACAGGGCAAGTGACACTCTTTGCTTGTCAAATGACTTTAAGCCAAACTTCTATCCCTTCATCTGATGGTATTTATTGGTTCATGTAACTGGGGAGGCAGCTCATGTCATGCATAGGTAAGCCCAGGACCTTCATTAGGGGGACTAGGGGAATATATAATTTACTACCTTTTTTAAATTGAAATATGTTAATTATACATATTTGTGGGGTACCGAGTTGAATATCAGTACGTGTACACAATGTGTAATGATCAAATCAGGGTAATCAGCATATTTGTAATTATAAACCTTAACCATTTCTTTGTGACAAGGACATTCAATATCCTCTCTTCTAGCCATTTGGTAACAGGCAATAAGTTATCAAATATAGATGCCTAGCTCCACTGTATACCCACAGAACTTATTCTTCCTATCTAGCGATGTGTGTCCATTATCCATCCTCTCACTTCATTTACTACTTTTGAGGGTGAAAAGAAACTCTGTTAATGGGACATCAGGACAACAGGTAAACAGGACACCATGTCATCAGAATGTGCACATGTTCTCTCTTTTCCCTTCTCTCTCTTCTTGCATCTCTCTTTGACATCATTCCCAGTTGGGCTGCTCCTTTACAAAGTGACAGCAATCTAATCTGGCTGCCCCTTGATTACTGTGGCTAGAGTGAGGGGTTCTCTGATTAGCCAGGTCAGAGCCACATGTCCACTTTTGGAATCACCCCACCCAACCTAGAGCCAAGAACTGTGAGTGGGGGTCGGGTGGTTGTCTGCACTGGAAATCAGGTGCTGTACTCCATTTGAAGAAAGGGGTGCTGGGTGGTCAAAACAATAAATGTGTGTACACCTTTGGTATCTGTAGTCACAGACTGGTGGTAAAGAATAAGAAAGGCACAATACCATTGCAAAAGAAATGGATGTTTTGATTTGTCTATAAAATGTGAGATTATTTTGTTTCAAATATTTTGTTCCTTTGTTATATCAGTTCTGTTGTCATGATTTTTTGTAAACCTGAAACTGTTTTAAAATGAAAGTTTATTTACAAAAAGGCTAGCCACTGATATAAACATGTGTGTTATTATAACCAATAAATGCTTTTAATTCAAAGTCGTATCACACAGCTCTCAAAGAATCAAGATCAAATTATACACTTTGCAGGGGAGAGAGAGGGAGACTCCCTCCTTGACAGTGGCAATGAGCATGCAGCAAACATTTTTGCAGAGGGCAGTGAAAATGGAAAGAACTTTTAAAATTCAGTTTGCTTTACTGTGGTTTTAAAACAGCACTCTTCTTATTCTGGGCTTCTGTACTTGTCAGAGAAAGCAAAGTAGGGACCAAGGATTTATTCTGTACTTTAGTTTTATTTGTACATAAATTCGTTTATGTAACCTGTACTATTTCTTGGAATTATATCACTTAATTATTGCATAAACTGATGAAATATGAGTGCAAAAAGAAAGTTGATGTATCTAAGAAATTTGAGCTAAATGCTCTGGAAAGACTTGATGAAGACAACTTGCTAACAAAATTAATTTTGCCTGGAAGAAATTCATAGGAATCTACATGGAATCAGTACTCACATTTCTTCTCAAGTTATTTAAGTTATCACTCTACTCCAGGGAAAGACTAGGATTTGTAGACAATGCATAATGGATATAATTTACACAAGAAACATGATTTGAATTCCAGTCACTGAACCCATCACGAAAGGGAAAACCTGGACCTGAATGTGACTACATATGCATTTATGTATTTTCAACTAAAATAGAAGATGTTTACCCATTTTAACAAATTTTTTCAATTGGCCAACCAACTTTTGAATTCATTCATATCGAATAAAATGGTTGTATTGGTGCTTTGTAATAAATAAAAACCTATTTGTTGAATTCTTTCTAACCTATAAGAGTCCTCATAGACATGGCATTTTCTCTGAATGCAATTAACCTAAGGATCAGTGTGTTCTTTTTGATGGCACAAAGCAGAAATTTAGAGAGATATAGATTTGTGGGGGGAGGTCATAGGCAATACATTCCCACAGTTGTTTATTCTTCCTCTGTTCTTATTATTGGAGAGTGAGTTGTTCTCCTTAAATGAGTCAGCTGAAATGAAAAAAAATAAATAAATTATTGGAGCTGATGTATATGTCAGAGAAATATGAAACTTCACAAAAATCCCACAGCTTTTATATTTTTAGGAACTTCCTGCCATAGGTTTGGTTCTAAATTGAAGCTGCTGTGTCCACAAGTTGCTTGTGAATCATTCACTCTGCAGATTGCCCATTCCTCTTAGACCACTCCCTTGCCCTCCAGACCAATAATTGTGCTGGCTCCCTCACCCTCTCTCTGTGGCCTCTGGTGAGAGGTCCTTAGAAAATACATACTTCTTTGAAGATAAGTATGGATTTGCCGCTGTTGAACTAGTAGCACCTTAATAAAAATATTTCCTGTGTGTGTAGTGCTTACTTGTTTTACAAGTCTTTTCACACACATTATCTCATTTGAGCCACATAATAAACCTCCTTACATCCTTTTTATAGTTGAGAAAACTGAAAATCAAAGACTGAAAGTAATTTGTTTAAAATTCCTTAATTAGTAATTGGTAGACCTGATATTTGGATTAAAAACGCCTGATTTCAAACCAAAGCTCTTTTCTAAAACACCAACACAAACATAATGAAGTCTAGGGTTATTTGTTCCTTTTGGATGACTCATGTCATACAAATCTGTTAGTATCTCTTATTAATTCATTTAACAAATAGCTTATTGAGCATTAATTGTATATTAGGCAATTTGTTAAAAGTAGATGTACATTACTCAAAAGCAGAAGACTCATTCTGAGAATGTGTGGGGGCTGAGATTTGATCACAAAAAATGCTCGCACACTGAGGTTCATATTTGAAAGTCCCCATGCATGGTTTTCACAGGCATCCCACATAGCAGGCAAGACCCAGAGAAACACACATATTCATTTTAGCATACTGCCATTGGTTAATTGCACAATTATCAGTAAGTGCTATGATGGTGTGAACATGTACTCTTAATAATTGCCACTATTTCCTATGAAGTGAGCGTGTATTTATTTACTACATTATTATTGCAAAAAATGTGTGCTTTTGCCGGTGACTATGTAATTAACTTGTACCTCACTATGTTATTTTAGCTTGGATTGCATCTGGTGACTTCTAAAGAGCTGTTGGAAGCAATGCAGAACATGCTTCATGGTTCTGTCCTACAGAATGCTTATATGCTGAGCGTATTTGTAGTTGATTATTTTTGAGCCAACTGCTGGTGTCAATTTCAATTTATTGCAGACTTATGCCAGAGAATACGTGCTTCAGTAGAAAACATCTCCTATTTCATGCAAGTTCTTTCTACTGACCATATTTCTCTCCTCATCCAAATATCTGCTGAATTTGTTCAACATAAAGCCACAACCTATCCTTTATGTACTTCAGAAACTGTGAGCTTTATGATGCTGTTTTATTAATGTGTACCATAGCCATCCTAAGTTGGAGCTCTTTGCAGGTCCTGTTTTTAAGAGCTTTATTTGTCTGAGCGATTGAATGATTTTTGTTATTCTAATTGTTTAATGTAATGTTGCTATCATACGCAACACTGAAAAATAAAGGAAAAATGTTTTATTCTTCATTCTGCCTTATTAACTCAATATCCATCAACATTTGGAATATTTCCTTTCAGTTTTTTTTCCTTGCACACTCATGATTTTTTAAAAAAGAAAGTACATATAGTAGCAACCACAGTATGCAGAAAATTTGATAACTTTCTTCTTCACTTAATGTTATGGCTTTTTTCTTCCATGCTCCAACATAGTCTTACAAACACCTTTTGAAATAAAATGGATGGATATATTTCTGATTCTTTTAAATAAGTATAGCTAAAAACTCTGGATAGTATATATAAAAGAAACATGCGAAGACTTTGAAAGTTGGGGAAGGAAGGCAGACTGTCAGGGGACCTCAGGACTTGGTGAGTGAGGTCCCTCCCTGGGTATTCTTTTGTCCTCATATATCCCTAACTGGCTACTGGAGAAGCTGGCAACCTGGAAAATGGCATAAATGGAAACAAAAAAGTCTCCAGAAAATATTGCTCTCTCCAGCCAGAGGACTAAGAAAGGACTGTCTAGCAAAAGAGAAAACATTGAGACATTTATTTCCAAACATCACAGAAAAAACAGCAGTCCCATTTCCATCTCAGCAGCCAAGTCTGAGTGGGAGCTTGACTTCTGCTCTCACCCAGCTATAAATTGGCACCCCAAATCCTTCCTTTGGTTGGTATCAGAAAAGGCAAAGTAGGGACTTGGGACTTTCATTCTAGCTGGTCAGTAATTAAGCCATCCCCTACATACACCCCTCTCTTACTTCCCCAGCCCACCACTCCACTACCAGCCAGGGTGGTATCAGCAGAGGCCTGGGACAGGACCTGAACCCCCCACTCCCACCAGCAGTAATGAAGAACCTCTCACCCTCTCTGAGTGTCAGCAGAGGCTGAGTGCATTATCTGGACTTTCAGCTCTGTCTGGCTGTACTGAGTTTGTTCCCCTTTCTTCCTCTGTCTTGGTATCAGAGGAAGCCTACTAAAATAGGTAGTTTAAGTGAGACCCAGGGTTGTAATCCCAAATATCCAGGATTCAATTGAAAAAAAAAATCACTCATATATGGAATCAGGTAAATTTTAAACAATATAATGCAATCAAAGGAGACCAACACCTAGATGACAGAGATGTTAAAATTGTCTAGCAAGGATTTTAAAGCATCCATCATAAAAATGCTTCAGTGAAGATACAAAGAACTAATGGAAATTTTAGAACCCAAAAATACAAGAAGCTAAAAATAAACAATTCATTGGATGGTCTCAATAGCAAAATTAAAGAACAAAGTAAAAAAAAAAAAATCAGTGAAACTGAAGGTAAAACAATAGAAATTACCCAATCTGAACAATGGAAAAAAAATAGACAGGAAAAAAAAAATTGAACAGAGCCTCATGGATATTTAGGATCAAATCAAAAGATCTCACAGGGATGTAGTCAGAGTCAAAGAAGGAGAAGAGAAAGAGGATGAAACTGAGAAAATATTCAAAGAAATAATGACTAAATCTCCCAAATTTGACAAAATACATTAGTCTACAGATTCAAAATGCTGAGTGAAACTCAAACACCACAAACCCAAAAAAATCCATAGTATAACAGTAAAAAGATAGACCCTGTAGCTAAGAAACACCGTAATCAAACTTCTGAAAGCTAAAGTTGGAGAAAACAGGTTGAAATCAGTGAGGGAGAAACAACATTTTATGTCTAAGGGAAAAGAACACAAATAACAACATACTTCTCGTCAGAAACTATAGCTAGCAAAAAGTGGCGTAATATTTTTTTTAAGTGCCGAAAGACAAGAACTATGTCTTTCCAGAATTCTATACCCAGAGAAAATATCCTTCTAGAATGAAGGTGAAATAAGGATATTCTCAGATGAAGGGAAACTAAGAGAACATGCCTGTGAAGGAAATTCTTAAAAGAAAGTCCTCTAAAGAGAAAGTAAATGACGCTGGTCCCGTGGCGCACTCGGGAGAGTGCCGTGCTGGGAGTGCAGCAGCGCTCTGCCACGGGTTCGGATCCTATATAGGGATGACCGGTGTGCTCACAGTGCTCACTGGCTGAGCACAGTATGGCTGGTCTCAAAAAAGGACAAAAAAAAAAAAAAAAAAAAGAGAGAGAAAGTAAATGACAACAGGAAAGAAACTTTGGGACACCAGGAGGGAAGAAAGAATAAATGGAAAGAGTAAAAACACGTAAATGCGATAGACTTTCCTTCTCCTCCTAAGGTTTCTACACAGTGGGTCTGTGATTTGTGATGTTCGATATGATTTTTTGACTTTACAATAGTGTAAAATTGATATGCATTTAGCAGGAACTGTACTTTTTTAAATTTTAATCTTTTCCCAGGCTAGCGATATGCAGGTATGATACACTCCCACGGTGCCGGGTGACATAGGAGCCACAGCTCCCGGTCAGCCCTGCCATGGTGAGAATAAATAACCAATACTCTACAGTGTACAGTGCTGCCATGGTGTTTTGGATGTTGTGTTTTGTGGTTCTGCATGCCCTCATGTCTACAAGACACCCATCTGTTCCTCCAGCTTCTGGTGAGAAGAGGAAAAAGGCAATTACTCTTGAGATGAAACTCAAGATAATTGCCTGGCATGACGTTTGCAATCCCAATGTCTACCATCTTAAAGGATAAGAAACAAATTAGTGAGGCAGTGAAATCATCAACATCAGTTAAATCCACTGTCATCATGAACAAAAAGCTGGGCTGAGTGACGATGTAAAAAAGTTACTTGACACATGGGTGGAAGACCAGATACAGAAGCACATACTGCTGCTGCAAGCTGCTCTTGCTTGTTGTAGAGAAATACATAATAAAAAAGAACAAATTGTATGGTCAAAACTTACCTTCTTGAAGAACACTATGACTGCTAAATCACCAAGTGTAGATGCCCCAGTGTTTTCTATGAGCTATTCGTGGGTTTCACTAGAAGAGAGAAATTGATGACCATGTTAGTGTAGCATCCTCATTATCCAGCAATTAACTTCAGTTTAATTCTTCAAGCTCAGTGCTCTTTCAGTTGTGTACATGAACTGTGAGTAGCCACACACCATTCTGTTTTTCATTTACAGTAAAGCCGTCAATAAAATACATGAGATATTCAACACTTTATTATAAAATAGGCTTTGTGTTAGATGATTTTGCTCAACCATAAGCTAATGTAAATGTTCTGAGCATGTTTAAGGTAGGCTGGGCTAAGCTATGATGTTTGGTAGGTTAGGTGTATTGAATGCATTTTCAAGTTAATGATACTTTCAACTTACAGTGAATGGGTTTATCCATATTATATGTGATTATGTGTGATGGTTGAAGAAAAAGTGATAGCACTGTCTGATGTGGTTATCAAAGTATGTTAAAGCAGGAAATGTTTAAAACAATTTCATTGTTGATTGAAGAGGGACCGAGAGAGTAAAGGTGGAGGTGTGTGACTATAAAGGGGTAGCATAAGGGAGATCTTCATGGTGATGCAATAGCTCTGTATCTTGCAGTGGTGTTTAGAGAAACCTACACATGTGAGAAAACGTCATAGGACTACACACCCCACACATACTGTACTTCTGTCCATTTCCTAGTTTTGATGTTATTCTATGGTAATGTAAAGTGTTACCTTTGGGGGAAATTGGGTGAAGGGTCCACTAGACCTCTCTGTACTATCTTCCCAATCTATAATTTATATAATTAGTAATTATAGATTGTGAATATATAATAATTTCAAAATAAAAAATGAAAAAAAAAATAGATAGTGAATGGATAAATAAATTTTGCTGCATCCATAAAATGGAATATTACTTAGCAACAATTTAGATGAATCTCAAATGTATTACGCTAAGTGAAAGAAAGCATACACCCAAGTTTGTACACTGCGTGAGTCTATCTATATAGTGATCTGGAAAAAGCAAAACCACAGGGAGAAAATCACATCAGTGGATTCCTGGGGGTGGGAGGAGGCTATTGACTACTTGGGGGTAAATTTGAGGTGATGCCAGAGTTGTATGTCTTGATGGTGGTGGTTACATGATTATACATTTTCAAAATGTGTAAAACTCTATGTAAATTATACCTTCATATACCCAGTTTAATAAAAATGAAAAGAAAGCATTGTGATATCCTCAACCATACACACAATAATTTATTTTTATTTATTCATTTATTTATTTGATTGGTTATAAATATTCATGAGATACAAAGCTGATCGTCATCCCTCGGGCCCATGATGTGAAGGCCAGATTCATGCTGGCAGCATACCCATTACCACAAACTGCATTTGTACCCCATGTCCCCCACCCAGTTAGCCCCAACCTCTTTCCCCCTCCCCCTTTCCCACCCACTCCACTTTGTAGCCCAAAGTATGTTTTCTCCCTTTGCAAGTCCAATGCACCACTGTGGCCTTTCTTTCCTTCCTTCTTTGAGTGAGTGCATGAGGTATTTATCCCTCTGTGCTTTGCTTATTTCACTCAACATAAATTTCTCCAGGCTCATCCTTGTTGTTGGCAAATGGGAGAATTTCATTCTTTTTTATGGTTGAGTAGTATTCCATGGCATACACACAATAATTTAATATAAATGTTGTTTTTCACTTTTCACCATCAAAAATAATGTGGTCATAAATACCTGTGAGCTAATAACATTTTTTCTCCAGGGTTTTTGTATTATTTCTGTAGACTGCATTCCCAGAGTTGAATTACAGGGATGAATGGAAAAGAGTAGAGGGGTAAATGTTATGAATATTTTCACAGCCTTTGAGATGTAATTACAAAATTACTTTCCAGGTTGTATTTTGTTTTAGACTGTTTATAATGCCACTAAGAGGCTTTGAAGGTACTTCTTTCCCCATAACCTGTGGGCAACAGGATTTTGGCTGCTGTAGTCAGTTGGTTCCAGTTGGCTCAGATATCTCTCTGATAATTGCAGTTTGTATTTATGTGAGACTGTGATTATGGCATATAAGATTTGCTGAGCAGAACTGAGCCCATGCTATTTATAGCAAACATCCCCTTAAACACTCACACACATGTATGACAAGCTATAAATACTGTTCATTTATAACTAGAGCATGGTTCTGGTAATTACCACCAATTTTATTCACCAGAATATTTGTGACATCCATAGACAGAAGAATTAAGTAGGTGTGGGATGGGCCCCCTTTTTTCTATTTTTATTCTTTGTCTTCCACCTCTCGGTTATTCTCACATCATCTTGTCCCATTCAATTGTATATACCAACCTATTCTACATTTAAAT
>NW_007726601.1:25115-38782 GCF_000696425.1 Galeopterus variegatus | reverse complement strand
CTATAAATACTGTTCATTTATAACTAGAGCATGGTTCTGGTAATTACCACCAATTTTATTCGCCAGAATATTTGTGACATCCATAGACAGAAGAATTAAGTAGGTGTGGGATGGGCTTCCTTTTTTCTATTTTTATTCTTTGTCTTCCACCTCTCTGTTATTCTCACATCATCTTGTCCCATTCAATTGTATATACCAACCTATTCTACATTTAAATTAACTTTTAATTTTGGTTTGGGTTGATATACTAGGCTAATTCTCACTCTGTCATAAACATGATATGGTTTGACGAATTGCTCAAAATACATATTTTAGCCTCTAGTGTCTTCATGTACTCTTTTCCTATAGTTGCAGTGATTTTTTTGCTATTCACTGTTTTTGGGTTCATGCGACCCTTCACCCCAAGGATATGTAGCTTTCTATAATATTTTTACTGCAAAACATGCCTGCTGCCTTAGTAGTTGCATTTTGAAATGCTCTGTCTTTGCTCTGCAACAATGGGCTGTGTTTTATAGCTTCTCCTGGCTTTTGGCTGAATGTGGACAATTTCTGGGTAAGCATCACCCCAAAATTAATCCCTTATTAATGAGAAGCCTTCTACTCCCTCTTTACCTGCTCCCTTACCCTCATATGTGAGTATTTTTCACTTGCTTTACCTCATTTAATTTTCAGATCACTCTCTGAAGGAGATTCTAACACCTCCATTCATTTTTCATGTACATAACGTGATGAGGAAGCCTTTCCACACCAACACTACTGCTAAAAACTATCTTCTAAACAAATTATGACCAACTTCTGTGGAGAGTTGGCAAGGTGGGCTTCACCTGCACTCAGGGGCATTCCCTCCTGCTGTTCTTCTCTGGCCTTGCCTCATCCCCATGCTGTATTTGAAAACAGGTCTCTTGACTTCACTTCCTTCCTTCCTCCAGCATTTATTGAGCACCTGTTAAGGAACACCTCCATTCGAGGATGTTGCAGTGAACAAAACATAGATCTCTGCTTTTGTGAAGTTTGCATTCTAGTGCACGGAGACACAGAGACATTACATATCATAAACATTGTAAATTGGTAAATGATATTGTATGTGACAGGTGGGTGTGGTAAAAATAAAAGTACAGGGGAGTATAGGGAGCATCAAGGGTGTTGGGAGGTGGGTGATGACGGCAATTTTAAATGGGTGGTTAAAATACACTTCACTGAGAAGGTGATTTTAGAACAAAGTCTTGGTGCCTATGTGAAGAACATTCTGGGCCCAGGGAAAAGCTGGTGCAGAGGACCTAAGGTCCTAAGATGGAACATGAGTTGTTTGTGGCTGAGTGATGAGGGGCAGAGTAGAAGGAGATGCAAAGATTTAACATTCAGGCCATTGTCACCCTTAAATCCAGTGCCAACCCTTTATGCCTCAGACAGCAAGCCGATTTTCACCAACAGCTTTATTCAATATGCTTTATAAGAAAATCATCATTTAACCAGTTAGTGTGGATTCTGCTGGCCAAACTCTAGTGTGTGAATATGCTAGAAACAATCAATCTGGTTTCCAGCAGGACTGGGGATAATTTCACAACTGTTCAATCAACCCGGTAAATATGAATTAAACACTTACAGTTGTATTAAATATTCGAAAGATAGGAACCAAAACAGTCTATCAAGTAATTGTACATATTTGTGCATTTACAAAATGCATATTCATGAGAGCTATGTAAATATATATTTAGTCATTTCCTCTTCCATGTGAAGAGCCAGGACTGAACTACAGATGGTAAATTTCTTGTCTATAATTATGAGAATAGCTCAGTAAACCATTCTGAAGTTTTCCTTAGGAAATGATCATTGTCTGGCCATTACTATGAGTTCAGTGCTCTTAGAATTGGAAAGAAGAATGTTCTAGAATATGACTGTCCTTGTGGCAGCATTTGGGAAAGAAATGACAGTTATTTTGCAGATAAGTGTCCTCCGGTACCAATCTTGCTCCCCACGGAAGTGGCTCCCCCACCCTCTCCGCTGAGAGTCACAGACGGGAAGAAACATGTGTGGGACGTATCTAGGGTTCTGTGAGGCTCTTGTATTCCAGCCACAGTGCCACCCTTTCTCTCCCACTTAACAAAAGCATATTGGAAGGCTAGAGAGTGAGAATAATAGTATTTTTGGTTTAATATTTAATTCATTCTAATTTATTCAAAAACATGTCCAACTTCACATCGTATCTATCTACTAATAGTAACATGACTGGCAACCCCTCACACTGCTCTTGGCAGCTCTTACGTGTCCTTCTGCCACATCTAAGGACTCTCTGGATAGGGATATTGTGAGAGAACACGTATTCTAATTTTGTCTTTGTGTGAAAATCTTTCTGGGAATGAGAATTTTCTAAAGGGACTTCTAGGGTCCTCTAGGGTCCTGATACTCACACTAACACTTGCCAACTAAGCACTCAACAAAGATTCTTGGAGACCCAAACATGTTCAAGGCATGAACACTTTATCTCAGAGACCAGGTCTCTTTCCATACCTCTCCTGTTCCTCAAGAATTTTGACAGGTAGGCTGATATCTGGTAAGTCTTGAGAACCCAGGGTGGCTAGACACAGACTGACCATGGGCCAGGGTCGCTTGAATTCTCTGTTGACTATTAAGAGATTTTGACTTTGCAATAAGTTAGCAGTGAAGAACAAGTACTTGATNTGTCTGGCCATTACTATGAGTTCAGTGCTCTTAGAATTGGAAAGAAGAATGTTCTAGAATATGACTGTCCTTGTGGCAGCATTTGGGAAAGAAATGACAGTTATTTTGCAGATAAGTGTCCTCCGGTACCAATCTTGCTCCCCACGGAAGTGGCTCCCCCACCCTCTCCGCTGAGAGTCACAGACGGGAAGAAACATGTGTGGGACGTATCTAGGGTTCTGTGAGGCTCTTGTATTCCAGCCACAGTGCCACCCTTTCTCTCCCACTTAACAAAAGCATATTGGAAGGCTAGAGAGTGAGAATAATAGTATTTTTGGTTTAATATTTAATTCATTCTAATTTATTCAAAAACATGTCCAACTTCACATCGTATCTATCTACTAATAGTAACATGACTGGCAACCCCTCACACTGCTCTTGGCAGCTCTTACGTGTCCTTCTGCCACATCTAAGGACTCTCTGGATAGGGATATTGTGAGAGAACACGTATTCTAATTTTGTCTTTGTGTGAAAATCTTTCTGGGAATGAGAATTTTCTAAAGGGACTTCTAGGGTCCTCTAGGGTCCTGATACTCACACTAACACTTGCCAACTAAGCACTCAGCAAAGATTCTTGGAGACCCAAACATGTTCAAGGCATGAACACTTTATCTCAGAGACCAGGTCTCTTTCCATACCTCTCCTGTTCCTCAAGAATTTTGACAGGTAGGCTGATATCTGGTAAGTCTTGAGAACCCAGGGTGGCTAGACACAGACTGATCATGGGCCAGGGTCGCTTGAATTCTCTGTTGACTATTAAGAGATTTTGACTTTGCAATAAGTTAGCAGTGAAGAACAAGTACTTGATTAGGTGGGCTGTGCGGTACTCAGCTTGAGATGACCTTTTGAGATCTTCCCATCTTAAGGTAAAAGACCAAGTCCTCATTATGATCTACAAAGCCCTTTGTAATCTGTCCCCCCAGATCTATGACTTTATCTCTAAATAATCCCTCCTCACTTGTTTGTATCCCACCCCACTGGCCTCCCTGCTCCTCTTTGAACCACCTCAGGCCCTTTCTACCTGCTCTTCCCTCCACGCAGCAAGCTCTGCCCACGTCATGTGCAGGGCTAGTTTCCTTACTTCCTTCAGGTCTTTATCCAAAAATGACCTTCTCAGTGGGGTCTTCCATGAACATTCTACTCAAGATTTCAACTACCTTCGGAACATTTCCTTTCTCCTTCCTCGATCTTCTCATCTAAGCACTCACTGCTCTCTAACACACTGTGCCTTTTACTTATTTATCTTGTCTAGTGTCTAGCTGCCTCACGACAAAATACATTCCACAAGAGCAGGGCTTCTGTCTGTTTTGTTCATTGCTATATCCCTGGCATCTTGAGCAGTGCCAGCCACATGGGAGGATTTTATCAATATTTACCAAATGAATGAGTGTCTGCATACTTAAAAACAGGAAGAGTGATCTTCACAGAGAAGTCAGAGAATGAATCACTGCACACACAAAGGACTGTGTATCGAGAGAGAGAGATGCTGAAAGATTTTCTGAAAACTTTTCACTTTCCTGTTTCAGTCTCTTATAACCTGGGTTTTACATCCTGCCCCTGGTCTATCAATGAAAATATCCCATTTTCTTAAGTCACCTAAGTTTATTTGCCTTTTTCGCTTCCAAAAAAATCTCTAAGCAAAAGGAAAACTCGGAGACAAAAGTCAAATTAGGGGATGCTTATTGTGTTCTCAGCACCCAGTGTGCCTTGGAGAGTGGGGTTCCCACACAGTGAACAGTTTTGTGGGTTCTCTTTGCTGCTTCTTCTCATGGATAACTAGGTCACAGACAACTGGTGTTTCCTGTGTGGCAAAGGGGAGCCCATAGAAATCTCCACCTCCCCTCTCTTTGCTTTTCAAGCACTGCTGAATGCCTCCTAATGATTTCATCTGCTTGGAGGTCTGCTGGCTTTTCCACTCATAGAAGGTGGTGGCGCCGGGGGCTGAAACATGCTCTGACTACTGACTTGAAACATGCTTTGATGAATTAGTGCAACTCGGCCAGCCATTTACTTGAATTTTTACCCTTGATTCTTCCTCTAGCAAACAATTAAGGAGCAGCAGTGGCTTCCTGCAGGGGAGACCAATGCCTTCTGTCCTCTGTGGAAACAGCTTGGCATTCTTCCAAATAATGAATGGCATGTACCGGTTTTCTTTAGCTTCTAAACATCCAAAAAATAAACATACAAAAGCATACGATAAAATACATTCAAACCACACATGAGGAAACCAACCTAGGTTACCAGCGAGTCCTGAGACTCAACCCGAAGGCCTGAAAATGCATCCTTGAACTTAGCAATGCAGTGAGCCAAAGAGCAGTGAGAGGCCACATGAATAACTGGGCCCAGTGACAAGACACACGTCCTCCTCCTTGCTGGTTGAGCAGCCCCGTCCAACCTCAAAAGCTCCTGAGTAAGAGGAAAATGTCTCTTTAACAGTATTAAGGGACAATTTATTATGTGTATCCTTCCAGGGAAGCACAATGTCAGTGCAGGCCCATTGGATTTGCATTATTTCCAGACAACAGCAGCAGCAGAAAGGGACACTGATTTATTTCAGAGCAAGCACAGGTGAATTTAATGTCTGTTGGGACTCAGCCAGGGAGGACTTAACCCATTCATTCTGAGGCTCTCTAGTGCTTTAGTGGGAGCCATGGGTTTTTGCAATGGTCTTATTGTCTTTTTTTTTTTTTTGGCTAAATTCAGCTTTTTTGAGCCTGTGCTTCTTCATCATTTGGTCAAAAAAGCTCTTGCTGGAGGGAGGGGATGAAAAAAAAAATTCTGTTGGACAGAAAATTTGATATTATGCCCTAGCCCAGCTAATTCCTTTCTGTATGACCTGGGAAAATAACTTAATCCTTTTTAGGTCAATTATCTCTTTTGTAAAATGGGTCTCATAATACTACCCTGTGGGATTGTAGTGAGGATCAAGTAAGCAAACATATTAGAGAGTGATATGTGCACTGTATAAATGTCATTGTTTGGGGTGACATCAATTTGAGATTCCTGGGACATAAGGAAAAGTTTTGGGATTGTCTTTGGGTTTGGTAGCTTGGCTAGCTTAACTAGCAGACAGTTTTTCTCAGAAGAATCATCCAGAAAGAAGTAATCACAATTACCTTTTGAACTCTGGAATTAGAGAGTTATGAAATGCAAAATGTCACAGTAGAAAGTGGCTTGGAGACATCCTTTCCAAACCTTTTGTTTGACAGGTGGAGAAATTGAGGATTAGTAAAGCAAAGTCGACCGTAAGCATCTTGGAGAATGAGGTGAATCTTAATTATCTTTGCTCTCTGTCGCTTATCAGTATGCTTCAGAATGCCCTGCACTCAGTAAATGCTCAATAAATGTGGGTAGAAGTGACAGAATTCAATCACTGTCAGACACAATCATTGCCACTGTTGACAATGGTAGGTTGAAGTCTTTTCCCTTCTGATCTATGTCCCAGCATCTCTTATTTAAATATCAAATCTTGAAAAGAATGTGTTTACTGGTCAACTGAGGTGTCTCAAAAAGGAACATGGCCCATGTAAAGCCAACAACATCCTGGAATAAAACTGTAGTTTCACTTTTGACAATAATTCCTTGAAGTCTTAAAGAGAATTTCTTTCTTACTAAACTGTCACCAGAATTTTAATTTATACAGTAAGACACATTTCCAAAATGTTGCTCAACACATTACCTTATTTAATTCTCCTAACACTCTGATGAATTAGTCACTGTTATTCCCTATTCCCAAAATAAAAAAATTGAGGCTCTGAGAGTCTGAGTGACCTGGCCAGCAATCTAAAGGCACCGTCAGGACTGGAACTTGAACCCAGAGCTCTTGATTGAAGAGTATTTTATTAATACTACCTCATAAAATACCAAATAGACATCCTTGCTTCTGTTTCTTCTTCCTTTCTTTTCCTCTCTTCCTCCCTTGTTTCTTACAAACCCTTATTTAACATGGTGGTATGTGCCATGTTTGGCACTGAAACAGGTGAAAATGAATAAAACAGCCTCTTTGAAGAGTTGGCAGTCTGTTGAAGAGAATTCACAGGTAAAAAGGTAATTCCAAATGCAGGTGATCTTTGTTAAGAACTAACCCTGATTGAGTGCAGCCTGAAAGGGTTAATTGACAAGCATCTAACTGCCTGGGAGATGGAAGAGAGAGAGAACGCTCTGTCTAGGGCACTCCTGCTGCCTTAGTTCTGGGGGGAAAAAATCACTGGAATCCCAGGCCACCCCTTTCAAAATATCTAGTCTTTCAAAGTCCATGCCTTTGCTCTCCCTGCTCTCTTAGATGTGATGAATGGAGGATAGGCATGACACATTCAAATGGAATCTGCAAATCACTGATCCTTTAAAACCTACTTTTGTAGATACCAATAAAACAAGTCTTGACACTCATTCCTAAGTTCAGGGAATTCATTCAAACTGGAGCCCTGGAGGAGGGAAGCTGTTCCTAAGAACTTTTCCCGGTTCAGGAGGTCTCACTTGAAACTGAAACTTGTTTCCCTACTCATTCCCTTCTCCTGCCTTCCTTTCATTTGAAGTCAATTATTCTGTAATCCCTTCTGGTTTCCTTCCTTCCTTCATTTTGTCTAAGCAACAGAATTAGTTATGTTAGCCAAAGAAATGATTCCACCCCAAAGTGTCAAAGTGCTCATAAGCACTCCATAAATATTTGTCCAATGACAACATAAATGGATGGATGAATGAATGAATGAATGCATGAACAATGGCCACGTTCAAGTACTGGCTGTATTATTTACCACCTGCCCAACTTTAAGACAGGTATTTACCTTTTGTGCCTCAGTTTCTTGTCTTTCCATATTGTATGTGGAAGAATATAAAATGTATACACTTATGTACTAGTTAAAGCACCTGTGACTGATTTTCGTACTTGAAAATGATTTCCATTATCATTGTCAAAGAGACTTGTGCATGACTTGAGAACCACAGGAGAGATGTTCCTAAAGGCTGAGAAGGGTCTGGAGGATGGTTTCTGTTAGTTGTGAGGAGTATAGAATTTAAGTAGGTAGAGGAAAGGGTGCAGGAAAGGGCATTTCAGGCAGTAATACTAGGAAAAAGGAGTGAAGTCTGACATTTTCTGAAGGTATAGTAAAAAGTGGGGAGCCAGGCAAAGCTGTAGAAGGAGGTGAGGAGATACGAGAAAAATGAATGACCAAATAGGTCCCTAATATTAAAGTTGTTAGTTGATTATATACTGAGTGGCTATAATGTGTTGCTGATACAGAAATATGATACAGACTACATGCCCAAGAATGAAGGCTGGAACCCATTGCCATGTGAGTGATAAGAGAGATGTTTGGTGTCCTGTGGGGACACAGAGGAAGGAGTGTGGCTTTTTCTTAGGCATCGTGAGCACTCCCAGTGAAGGTGCCAAAGATTCATTCCTTCTCTCTTGCTCACTTGCTTATTCTACCTATTTTTGTGAGCACCTGTTATTTGCTAGATATTGAGTTGGGTCCTAGAGACACAGCCAGACAAGACAAACACAGTCATGGAGCTTACAGTTCAGTAGGAGATCTCCCGGTATTAATGGGGAGGACTCTTGTTGCAGGCAGAGAGGATGGCATGAACAAAAGCATGGAGCACTTCAAAACAAGCATGGCACTCCAAAAGCAGCTCACTGGGAAAGGCATGGTGGTGCATGGTCCAAGTGTCACTCGGGGGTTGAGGCTGACTTAGTGTGGTAGGCAAGGGAAGCCGGTAAACAGGGAAGGGGCGTGGCCAGATTCACACTTCAGAATGAAATCTCTGGTGGCAGGTAGATTGGAGAGCAGGGAGCTAGACCTCTTACAGAAATAATGATGGTGAGAGTGAAGGGCTCCCTGGCAGAGGCAAGAGGATCATTAGAGTCAAGGATGCAGAATTTGCCCCACAGTTAGTCAGGGGTTAAGGAGGAAGCACCAGCCACTTGTTGGAGGCTAGGGTGGGACAATGAGCCCTGGAGTGCAGGAACAGGGGTTGGGGATGGAGCAATGAGGGACAGGAAGAGACACACTTTTACTTCACCGTTGCTGGGGCAATAATTGTGACCAGCAGGACTGATGGTCCATTTCAGCTAAGTGTCAACACAAGCATTTCCCCTCTGCAGGGATGCACCCTGACCTTCCAGGATAAGGAGTGGGTTTATTGGAATCAGCTCTGTGCTTTCATAGTGGGAAAACCTTATAATATCTGAGGATGCATCAATCAGTCCAACCAGTGCTAAATTTGAGACTGAAATGACTTCGATGGGGAAGACTGGGGAAAAACATCAAATCATTCGGAATTCCACTCATAAAAATAAAACAAACACTTCTTGATTTATCTCAGCCTTTGTGGAGTCTCTCCTATCCAGGTCACATCTTCCTGTGCTAGGGGAAGGAGCATAAAGAAAAGTCAATGCAAAGGATTTTGCAAAATCTCTGTCCTTACTTGAATTTCTTTCTCTTCCAGATTTTGTCACACCCCGTTCTGAAAGAATATATAGAGAAATTTCCCCTCCCCAATAATTTTTTTTGATCAAGGGCTTTTCCTTCTCTTTCTCCCATAGCACCGTTTACATCTCTCTCCAGTGACAGCTCCCCACTGGCAGTCCCATTATCATCATCTTTATTATGTTTTTACACGGAGGCAGAATTGTACCTTTTTCTTTAGTAGTCCCATCTAGTGCAGGATTGGGTGTGCAACTGAACAAATGAATGTTTGTAGAACAAACAAATTTGTCAGTGGCAGACAATGTGCTTTCTAAAATCTTGTGATACCTGCCAGACCAGAGAAAGAAGGTGTTTTAGGCAAGGACATTTTTTCCTGTGCACTCTTCATATCACTGCCCACTCTGCATGCTTAAAAAGGATTTGTTTCAGATGAAACTGCATGTGGTGTCCTGCAGTGGCTCATAAATTCCAGTTGGCAGAAACAGCTGGGCTAGCTGCCTAAGAATCTTCAGAGATTCTGATTCAGTAGTTTCGGGGAGGGCCCCTGAAATGAAGAAGAAGAAGAAGAAGAAGAAGATAAAGAAAGAAAGAAAAATATATATATATGCCTCTCTCTCTCTCTCTCTCTGTCTCTGTCTCTCTCTCTCTCTCTCTGTTTGTCTTTCTCATCCATCCATCCATCCACTTATCCATCCATCCGTTCTTACAGCCATTCATCCATTCATCTTTCGAGAGCATCCAAAAATTTGTGAAACACCAGTGAAAGAGAAGAACACAAGAATCAGTTTGGAGACTTGGTTTGGAAAGATGGAAGCCCTGCCACTGATTAGTATCTGGTCTAGTAACTAATTTTTTTTTTTAAGCATCGGGGAACCTTTATTAGTTTCTTTCTGTTGTTAATAACAAAATACATGGAACTGTGTAATTTGTAAGAAAATGAAATTTATTGCTTACAGTTTCAGAGGCTGGAAAGTCCAAAGTCCAGGGAACACATCTGGTGAGGGTCTTGGTGGTGGTGACAGCAACACAGGGGTCTCACATGGAAGAAAATGGCAGAGCAGAGAGAATGAGAGAAAAACTCTTCCAGTGCTTTCCTTTTAAAGCACTTGGAAGCATGCCCCCAACCCCCATTATTAATCCATTCACTGTGGCGCAGTCCTACAATCTAATCACCTCTTCCAGGCCCCACTTTTCACTTACCATAATAGGATTTCCCACCCTCAACAGGTACAGTGGGGATTAAGCCTCAGTGTGATTGGGGGGCATCCAATCTATAGCAGAGCCCATCTGTAAAATGGCAACAACAATCTACCTCCCAAGAATATTGGGGAATACAATTAAATAATATTTGCAAAGATGAGAGATACATGGTAGGTTCTCAGTGCATGTTAGTTGGATTTGAATATACATGCCAGTAGAAAGTGTAGGAAGACCAAGGTTTCAGGGCCAGTTCATAACCAGGCGGGAAAAATAAGGGATTTGTATGTAGATGGATTGCGATGATTCATTTGCTGCTTTTAAAATTTGTCAGGCTGTGGCAGTGTAGAAAGAGGAAGAAGCCAGTGGCTCCATTTCCTGGGGGTGTGAGGAAATCCTTCTTCAGCAGTTGTCAGTCCAAGCCAGAAAGTAATAGGATTAACTCCCAGAGAAGTCAGGAGCAGAGAAATCCATAAATCACAGCATGAGAAACTCCCTTTGTGTGGAGAGTGAGAGAGGGACCACTCCTGCAATTGCTGCCGAAGGGCACAACCAGGGGAGGGATGGGGGAGATGGATGTATGGCAGACGGGGCCAGCTTGCAGAGAACCCCTTAGTCAGACTCCTGGGTCCAGAGAACAGCCTCCCTGTCTGTGCCCTCGCGTGGAGCTGCAAGGCTGGCTGTAATCATGTGCTTTGTAAGGAATACATGTTTTGTAAGATTAAGGCAAAATTGAGTGACTCTATCAGCCATAAAGCATTTATTTTGTGCTTATAATGTGCAAATATGAAAGGAACCTTGAGTTTATTCATCTGGGTTGGTATCCCCTCTTTTTCTTCCCTTGGTGCCCTGGGGCTACTTTGGTCACAACTCAAACTTCGTTGAATAAAAATAATTTGAGATTGTCTTGTCCACTGTACCATTTTCCCAGCACTTAGCACAGTGCTCAGCAGGACATAGTAGGCACTGAATATATTGAGTCAAAGTAACCTTGACAGAATTGGACTATGGCTATGGGCCGGGCACTTTTAAATCAGGCTTACACATCCTGATGGTATAGTTTGGGTGGGTTAGGAGTTATTGCACTTTCCAGAGTCAACATGGACAGCATCCTCAAGTCTCGACTGTTCCTGAAAAATGGGTGGAAAAAGCCAACACGTTAACTGTTGAATTATAAGGAAATATACAGTGATGTTCAAATAAATCTCTGTATGTTATGAAGTAGGATGTCAGATTTTCACAAATTTTAAGGTAAAACACATGAAGTCGAAGCCTTCCTTATTCTTCTGGGACTGCCCTGACTTGCTGTGTGTGTAGTTTCCATTGTATTACATTGGCAATCATGCCGAGTGAACTACGTGAAGGCAGGGACTGTGTTTTTGCTGCCTGTTAAAACCCTAGCATAGAACACAGTACCTGGCACATAGCAGGTGCTCATAAAAAGTTGCTGAATATGTAAAAGAGTGGTTTCTAAATTACTCTTCATGTACTTCTCTCTTCATAGAGAGTATAAACTCCTGGAGGGTTTGTCTTAGTTCTCTTTGGGCTTCTGGTGCCTGATGCATAATAAGTCCTTGCTACATGTTCATCTCATGCTTCATTGTACGCCCACTGGGTCTAGCACAGCACTCTGCAAGTACCAAATGCTTCTGCATTTTAATAAATGATGCTGGCTTTGGGGTCATAGAGACCTGTGATCAAATCCTTCCTCTGCTATTTACCATTTTGAGCACCTTTTTACTTAACGTTCCTTAGCCTCAGTTTCCCTGTCTATAAAATGAAGATAACAATTCCTATTTCACAGGATGGCTGCTGAGAATCAATGATATCTTTTATTTAAGACACTGGACACATAGCAAATCTTCTGCAAATGCTAATCCTTTATTCTCCCGTCCTTTGGTCTCATTTCTAGACAATTATTTATGTGATATGATTTGAAAGGACTAGGTTTTGGTACTATTTCTGAGCTTAGACCCTGGTTCTGCAGAATAAGGTTCTTGATTTGTCTGGTTCTGAGAAAATCCCTTACTGCCTTCAAGGTTTAATTTTTCTATCAGCGAAATGGGCACAATACTTGCAACTGTTCTCAGCTGGTGTTCTGGGAACAAGAATGAGATAATGTCTGGGGGGAGCCTTGAGCTTCAGAGATGAAAGGCACTGTACACATTTAAAGACCAGAAGCTCCGTGCCATTATTCTGCAGTGGCTTGCTGGAGTCTTTTAGAACAGGAGGGTGTCTGACCCCCACACAGTCATCAGCTTTGTCTCTTTCCTAAAAACCCTTTGAAATAATTTGAAAGCACCTTTTAGTGGTATTACTTCACTCGTCCTTCTTCCCACCCCTCCCCTACCTTATTTGATCACACTGAGGTTGAAGGTAATTGTTTTGGGAGTGGGAGGAAAAGTAAAACAGTTCCAGGGATACCTGCCACAAGGTCAGCAGACCTGGGTTCAAGCCCTGACTCTGACTCTCACTGGCACTGGGCAAATCGCTGACCTTCTCTGAGTCTATGATAAAAGCAACAGATTGAACTGGACAATGTCCAAGTTCCTAGACAGACCTAGGAATGTGGATCAGATGCCTGTCAGAAGAGCATATTAGGTGTGGAAGTAGAACTGAAAATGGCAGCAGAGTGCATAGGAGAGGATCTCTTCACTACAGGGATGGCGCTGGTGAGGATAGAGGAGTGGAGGATGGGAAAGGCCATGAGCAATCAGATTAGGTAGGGCCCTGACATCCAGGCAGAGAAGTGGGGAACTGGTACCACACAAGGTCTTTCCCTCGCCTGGGAGGTAATATGGTACATTGAAAAGAGCAACATGAAGGCTTGGGAGCCAGGCAAGACTAGATTTAAAGTTTGGCTTTACTGCTAATTAGTCATGGCTTTGGATAACTTATTTTACCTTCAGAATCTCAGTTTTTATTTTTCATATAATGGTGATAAAACTACTCACCTTATGGGAGTGCTATAAGGATAAGTGATGCAGCACAGATGAATACAGTGGATCTTCATTACTCATGAATTCCATATTTGTGAACTTGCCTAGTTGCTAAAATGTGCTTGTAACTCCAAAATCAATACTCATGTTTTTTTGTGGTCATTCTTGGACATGCATGGAGTGGCAAAATATCTGAGTCAGGTGACATGCACATTCCTGGCTGAATTTGAACAAGGTGACCCTCTCCTCATTTTAGCTCTCACATTGAAAACAAGTGTCCTTTTTAGCTTATTTAGTTCTGTGTGTTCCATGTTTTTATGCTTTTTGTTCATGGTTTTGCTGTTTAAAATAACCACCAAGCACAGTGCTGAAATGCTGTCTAGTG
>NW_007726601.1:22449-24389 GCF_000696425.1 Galeopterus variegatus | reverse complement strand
CTCATTTTAGCTCTCACATTGAAAACAAGTGTCCTTTTTAGCTTATTTAGTTCTGTGTGTTCCATGTTTTTATGCTTTTTGTTCATGGTTTTGCTGTTTAAAATAACCACCAAGCACAGTGCTGAAATGCTGTCTAGTGTTTCTAAGTGGAAGAAGACTGTGATGTGCCTCATAGAGAAAGTGTGTGTATTAGATAAGCTCATTCAGGCATGAGTTATACTACTGTTGGTTATGAGTTCAGTGTTAATGAGTCAACAATATATATTGAACCAGGTGTCTTTAAATAGAAGCACACATAAAACAACATTATGTAATGCTTGGTTGATGTTTTGATCAGAAGCTTGCAGGAGTCTAACTCTGTGTTTTACCTAGGAGCAATGGTTCAGTATTTGCTAATTCAGCATCCCTGGCAACTTTATAGAATATAACTACTGTGAACCATGAGGATTAGCTGTATCTAGAATATAATTCCCTTGTCAGTCAGCCTTTGATAGTTATGCTAAAGTAAGAAACAACTCCCAAATTTTAGTGGCTTACAATATAAAGGTTATATTTCTCAATTATCCTATATGTCAACTGGGGATCAGCTGTATCTTTGTCTCACGTGCTTTCTCAGTGGATCAATGCTGAAACATCAGCTACTATCCAGAACATGCCAGTTTCATGTCAGAGGGAAAAAAAGCAGGAGATAGATCTGAACCAGGCCATGATTTTATGGCCTCTGGTCAGACACGCACATATCATGATGCCCACTCACATTCTATTGGCCAAAACAAGACACGTGATCAATCTGTTGTCAATGGGACAGGAAAGTATACTCCTTTCATGGAGGCACTGCAGGCANGATCTGAACCAGGCCATGATTTTATGGCCTCTGGTCAGACACGCACATATCATGATGCCCATTCACATTCTATTGGCCAAAATAAGACATGATCAATCTGTTGTCAATGGGACAGGAAAGTATACTCCTTTCATGGAGGCACTGCAGGCACATGTCAATGGGTAGAGACGGACAATCCTCTTATATATATGAAGGAAGGTAGAGTAAGTACTTGGGAAAAATGCAAATGCAACTCAACACAGTTACCTTTTCCTTGCTGCCTCAACTTCATACTTTTGGCTTAAAATTAGGCAAAGGAGATGATAAGCGGTTGTCAACAGGCAGAATAATCGTACTGATTACTCAGAGGGAGGACATTTTCATTTATGGAGTAATGGCTAAGACCATGAAGTAAAGCTTGTGTATATTCACCTGTGTGTCTCTTCAGGTGTGTGTTTGGGGAATATATCAACAGCATCAGTAAAAAGCATTATATGTGATAAATAAGCTTTAAATAAATGATTTGAAAGGATTCTTCAAGAATTAACAGATGAGGAGATTAGAGCTTAGGAAAGAGAAGTGAGGATATACAAAATACACATTGATTTGTTTGTCTGTTTGGTGACAGGGCCAGGACAAGAAGCTGGATCTTATTTGACAAGCCCTTACTGATCTTACACTATTTTCAACGCATTGGAATAGTTGCTAGCATGATAGAGAGAAGGTAAATGTCTAGATCTCTTCACTGAAAGGGTAGTTTTGCCATTCACTTTATAGTGGGTGGGGGGATGGTTTGGAGGATGGGGCTATTCGTGATAGACTCCAAGCAGACTCTACTAACATATTGCTGTGGGACCTTGGGCAAATCATGTATACTCCTAGAGCCCCAGTTTCTTCATCTATAAATATTATCTACCTTAAAGAATTATTATGGAAATAAGAGATAATGTAAGGAAACACATGAGGTACAAGATAAGTGGTTGCCATGAGCATAATTATGATTTTAGACACCACTGCTTGGATGATTATATTATCACTGTGACAGTGAATCTGTTTAGATCCACAACTTTTTGGAATTGTCCTAGTACTGTATAGACAGTGAGGAGAATTCTACCCC
>NW_007726601.1:15383-21168 GCF_000696425.1 Galeopterus variegatus | reverse complement strand
CTGTTGATGAAGTTATTAAATCTTTGTGGTATTTTCTTCATGTGGTGCACATTTGGGTGTTTTACTGTGTTAGCAGCCAAGGTGCTTCTCACCCCAAATCAGGTGACTTCTGTGAGCCAGTGAAGGAGATCTTAGTGAATGTAAATCCATCTCTTTCAGATTCCAGGTTCACTATGAACATTTTTTCTGTTCATTATTATCAGACAGTGCAAACAAAACCCTTTTTAGTGGATTTAGGGAAAAAAGAGAACTTATTAAAGAGTATTAGATAGTGTTTCAGGTCTCTGAGAGGATTTGAGAGTTGCTCTTGGAGGCTCTATGGACATGGAACACATCCAAACTATATCATGAGAATGTTCCAGCAGACCTCATTACTGCCATTGAGGACAGGGACCACAGCTCACATCCTGGATTCAGGATGCCAGAAATCCCTCTTCTGCTATCTTGATATCTGGCCATTGCTGTCATCTCTAGCCAAAAAATGGTTCCCACCCAGCATCCACTCTTTCGTCTTTCTCACTTCTCAGTGTGTCTCTCACTCATTGTTGGTGGGCTTAGGTCGAGACCTGCAAAGGAGGTCTTCCTTTGGGATGTGGTACATTTCTCGGATGTGGGAAGGGTGTTCAAAAGGTTCTGAGCAGCCAGAAAACTTGAAATGTTTACCGTAGCTCTTTAATGCTAGATCTCATTAAAGAAAACCTGGGAAAAGTATAACTGCTTCTTGGATCCAGCTATTAGACCTCAACTGTAGACCAGGGCTTCTAACCCCAGCACTCATGAAAACTAGGATCAGATAATTCTTTGTTGTGAGGAGCTGTCTTGCACATTGTAGAATGTTTAGCGGCATATCTGGCCTCCACTCTCTACATCCACTGCCCCCCTGTTGTGACACCAAAAATGTCTCTAGATGTCAACAAATGTCCCCCGGGAGGGGGAAAAATCATCCCTGGTTGAGAATCCCTGCTGTAGACCATGAGACATTTGATGCACTGTGGGTATGTGTGTGCACTCCCTTAAGCTAAAAGCACTTTGGGGAAATTCGATTAAACCAGATATTGAGGGGCTGGAGACAATGGGACTGGGGAGGGGAGCTCTTGCAAGCCCTCCACCTGGATATAAATATAACAGGGATAAAGGTTTGTCTGTTTTGTTCACAGTTCAGTTCCCAGTGCCTAATGCACAGTATGCTCAATAAATACATGTTGAATAATTAAAAAAAGAAAAAAAAAACAAGTTTGCTTTTTATGACAGTCTTAATTCAGATATTCTGTGCTTTCATTAGACTAGAATTTTGGATCCATAAGCACAGCCACTCTACCCTTAAGGTTTGTTCTGAACCTGAGGGTGGCAGAGTAAGATGTAAGAAGCCTAGACTTCAAGACATCCTGGGTGTTATACACTCAGTTCTCACAAGTTGTTTACCGATAGGCACACCGTTGCTTTCTGTTTCCCTGCCAAATATGTGTCATGCACATCGTGATGCATCCTTTAGCTGAATTTGGGCAATCTTGGTTAAGCAGCATGCCTGACATTCCCAGAGCAGTCAAGACTCTCAAGTCGACTTTTTCTGTTTATGTGCAAGCTGAATTGAAACTTTCTGGGGAACTTTGGGTCTCTTTTATTTGTTAACCCCATGTTTATTGAGCCAAATGCTAAGGATTCAGCCATAAGCAAGATAGACCAAGTCCCTACTCTCATGGAAACTACATTCAAAAAGTAGATGTAGGTAATAAATAAGTACATACATAAATTGGGTAAATTTCAGATAGATACGAAAAAGAGCACTAAGATGAATGGGGAAGAAGGAGGATAATGAGGGGCATGGAGGAAGAAAGGCTGGGTATTGGGAGGCCTCCCTGAGGAGGTGCCAAGAGCAGGGACCGTGGGGATGCAGCCGTCAACCGTTGCCTTTCTCCCTCCCTGAATGCATGGGAGTAGGAGGGAGATGTGTGTGTGAGTGGGTTTGGGTGGAGGGTGAGGAGGAGCAGTACCATGTCCTGTGGTGCACTGAGAAGGGGCCTTGCTGGGGGGCACACATCTTTCCCCTGAGAGTCTTCAGGAATCTGCTGTAGTTGGTATAGGTTTGAGCTGTGGGTCTTAACATTTTTGAGTTTTAGATACCTTAGAGAATCTGAAGATAGTTAAGGAAGCTCCCCCAGAAAAATGCATCTTAAATGTAAAATTTTTGTGCAATTTCAGGGTTGCACAGGGTTCACCATGAACCTGTTGGAGCCCTGCTACAGAGGGCTCCCTTTCTCCCACCACTAAGAAATTCTGTGGTAATAATAGTAATATTAGCTGTTTATTGAGAGCTTGGTATGTCTCAGCTACTTAAAGTGCTAACTACTTGACATTTATCATCCTAGTCAAACCTTCCAGTGACTCTATGAGGTGGGTAACATTAGCAACCCCACTTCACAGAAGAGGAACTGGAGGCTCAGGGAAAGTGATCAATTTTCCCAAAGTCACACAGGGATTGTTGTCTGCCTGATTTATCTGTCTCTAGTTGGCTTAATAATTTATTAGGAAATGTATTGGCTGAGGGTTTAGTCCGCCTAAAGGCTTGGATAGCCCTTAATGTACTAATTTAGGAAATTCTGATGGTGAGTCTCCAGAGAGAAGATGATGTTTTCTACCACTGTATCTGCCTCAGCACCTACCTGGTCATTGGTGTCCTCTGAGTGCCCAGGGCAGACATGGTCACTGATGCACGGGCCATGCCTGTGGAGACCCTGCAGTGGTGGAAAAGCATGATGATGCTGCCCTGTTTGATAGTGCATGGTTTTATTGCTGTAGGTTGGAAGTGTGTTTGCAACTCCTCTGAATGATTTCAAAGTTAGAGAGGGAATATCTAACTTTGGTTAAGATGTTCCCAAGTAGGGAGCAGCAAACTTTTTCTGTAAAGGACCAGGTGGTACATAGTTTGGATTTTGATGACCAAGAGGCAACTTTGAAGATTTTGTGTACAAATTTATGTAACTGTTTAATACCTATCATTTAAGAATGTAAAACCATGTTTCACTTGTGAGCCATTCAAAATCGGATGGGCTGTATTTGTCCCACATGTCATAGTTGCCTGACTTCTTCTCTGGAACTAGGTTATCTGAGCTCAAATCTAGACCTGGCCTTGACTGGCTGGATGACCTTGGTCAAGTTATTTAGACTCTCTGTGCCTCAGTTTCCTCATGGACAAAATAAAGATTATCATGACACCTACTTCACAGATTTTCTGGGAACACTTAAAGAGTTTAGATTAAAAGTTTAGATGAGCTCCTGGTACCTCATAAAGATTGCATCGGGGTTTGCTTGTTATTATTTATTGATCGTTTGATAAGATAAATCCCAAGACATGCGAATACTCTGGAATCCTCGCTTGAATGTGGAATGTGAAAACTGATGTAATATTATGACACTAGATGACATTTTTAAAATGTCTCTAAATTCAGAAAATATTACACTTACACAGTTCAGTCAAAAGAATTTTCTCTTATCTTTGATCTACTTATGCACAGAAGGAAAAATAAATCCAGTGGTAAGTTAGGAGCTCAGTGGAAAGTTCTTTCATGATAAAATGATCTCTTCAGTCAGTTTCAGTCCTCCCTCCCTCCCCCCCTCCCCCCCCAGGGCTTTGAGAACTTTGGGGCCGGGCAGGAGAGATTGGGTGGCAGGAACTATAGGGGTGTTGGCAATGAAGGTAAAGCTTACTGAACACCTACTACTTCTCAGAGCTCTGCTAGGTTCTTTAATGCATGTAATTTCATTTCTCAATTACTGTGCATAGCACCCAGGTTATGGGCTTAATATTACTGATGGAGAACCCCATATTACTGAGGCACAAAAAGATGAACTTGACTAAGGTGACACAGCCAGTAAGTGGTAGAACTGAGATTCAGATCCAGGCGTGCCTAACTTCAAGGATCCCAAGTCCCTGCTTTTCCCGGAGCATCATGCTTCTTCCCTGGGCAGCAACCACGCAAGTCTGCTCTAGGCAAGCAGATGTCTCTGGGCATTTGGCCTCCCATCTCCAACCACAGACCTTGAATCAAACTAGAGCAGAGTCAAATCCTTGTGCTGGGTACTGAATTGCACTTCCTCACCTGGGAGGCAGGTTAGTGTCAGAGGAACAAGTGTGAGAGCAATCACAGCAGCCTAAAGATGTGTAGGTCTGAGGAGCAGTGTGTGGCTCGCCCAGGAGGAAGTGAATGATGACAAGAAATGGGTAAAGCCAAATGGAGCAGTGGAATGGTCAATGGGCTTCTACGCCTTCCCAGGGGCTGTTTGCAGCTGAGCCTGGACGCTATGAAAATACAGGCTGTCTAGCAAACACTGTTCTTATATTATTGACTCTCTATAAATACAGTGTTTATATCGAATTCTGTGCACAGACCTCTTGATTATATGTAAGATAGATAGTCATAATTACTATTGCAAGTTGCTGCTCTATCAATGTAACTTTTTATTTTTTTACAGCCTTCTACAAAACTGCCTGTGGCTAATGTCCTCTTGTGAACAAGATCAAGGCCATGGTGGGAGGGGTTTCATAGCTGTCCTTTTGTCCATTCCCACCCCATATACTCAGAGGACACTTTTTCTGTGCCTTGTCTGCCTCCCTAGCAAGCATCCATTCAGCTGCAATTGCAGCGACAGCCAACAGTATGCTTGTTGGAAGAGTTTTTCTAATGATATTTTTTTGTGACTAAATGCAGTGTACTCTGTTCTATAAGAAAGTTTGAGAAAAATTCAGGAAAATGTAAAGAACAAAAAATCCTATTGGAAAGAAATAGGTTAGCTTTTCTGATGATCTCAATGTCTTTCCTTATACATTTATTATAATCCAGGTCTCCATGTGGTCTAGTCTTAACTGATATTATACTCCAAGAATCACCAATCCATTAGCCATAGATAATTATTAGGGAAAATACAGGCTTTACCTCTGGTCTTTAAATAATGTTAAATTGGATTCAGCTTATAACCCATGGTGAAACTTTCAAAACCTTTGTTTCTATTGATCTCCTATTTCTCTATACCCAAAATCCATATAGGAGCTTCTATATTATCCCACCTCCCCGATCCACCCCAAATCATCCTCAGCCTCTTTAATATCTCTCCCCTAACCCTTTCTCTCTTTCTTTTAAGTTTCTTTTTTCATATATAGTCTGATGCAGTTTCTCTGGCCTCCTTTTTAATTTGCTTTTTTCTTTGCTCATTACCTGGAATCTCCGTAATAGAGGAGAAACAGAAACCATGAAGAATAAGAAGTAATTTTATTTAAAGATTTACTTACCTTTCCATCCCATTGTTTTTCGACCTATTCTCCTGATCTTGTCTCACAAAAATGTCAGAAATCCTGGCTGGCAAGAATAAGATTCCCCATGGAGGGCAAGGGAGAGGAAGGGAAAACAGAAGAGATGAAGGGGGTTGGGGAGAGCAAGTGAAGGCAGCATCCACTTTAGAGGGTGTAAGCACATCAAAGTGGGACTCAGTTTCTGTGCTCTACTTTATATGAATCCCATTTACCAGGCCGTCAGGAGCATTTTCTTTAAGTCTTCGAGTATATGATTTTTATTGGCTGTATAGTATTCTACTGCAGAAGTGCACTCTCACACACCTAAACAATCCTCTTTTTTTTTGGATATTAGATCAAAATGAATTTCTGCTAATGTGAATATTGCGTGCTAAATAGCCTTGACTATATTTTGTGTATTTTGTCACAGTCCTGCATTCTGAAAATGGCAGAGGAAAGGGTTTGCTCTGTTGACCCCTTGTGATAGTCTTTGCCTTTTGC